>NW_027466940.1:920000-927500 GCF_046128005.1 Genypterus blacodes | reverse complement strand
CTTGCCACCTCTTGATTGTTACATCACAATTTCTTACCCTGTACCTCTGCATTGTGTATGGGTGTGTGTGTGTGTGTGTGCACTTCAGCTGTATCTGTGTCAGTGTGTGCATGTGTGTCACTGGCCTGTATGCTGTATGTAGGTCGCTGTAAGTGACACTGGGGTCGCACCTTGTTATTGCGTTGCGTAACACATTGACTTCCCCTCCACCCTGATTATCACACCACCTCTGGGATGTCTGGGATTCCTCCTCAACTTGCGTCCTGCCACTATCTTCACGCCGCATCAGGTCCTCTTCTTCTTCTTCTTCTACTCTGGGAAACTGCTAATGGTGGTGTTTCTAGTCTCCAAAAAGATACATAGATGGCACCCAGGCCTGCTTATCCTTAAAAATAAATGAAAACCAAACGCTCTCCTTGTAAAGTTACTGTATTCTGCATTGGTTTCCCTCTTGTGCGTGTGGCGAGATGATTTACAGTACCACACTGAAGTAAATAAGGTGTGAGATCTCTTGCGACGGTAGTAAAATTGCAAATTGAGCATCGCAGCAGCCCCCGGGCCTGTGAAGCACCTCAGGACCAATTATCTGTTCCTCTCTCTAACCAAGAGGTCCCATTAGAGGTCCATAAAGATATAACAGATAGACCAGAGACCAATTAGGCGTCCCTAAACAAAAAACAGCAGGTAGACCAAAGTGACAACACCGGCGTCCAATCTACATCTCCCTCACACAGCTGCATGTGTCACCCAGTCAGATGGTCTAACGAAGCCCCAAGGCCCCCCAACATTCAGCTGCACATCGCTACTGGAGCCAGACGGAGCGACACAGTGTGAACATGTCGCACACTTAGGACCAGCAGCAGCATTTGACTTCTGACGTGATTCATTAAGAGTTAACGCCCACTTTAATCTCTGCGTTTCAGTCAGCGTTACAGTCGGGATGGATTTACAGCAGAGAAATGTGTTTGTATTGGATTCCTTTGTCAAGACACAAAACAACACATAAATCAAACATATCGGTGATATAAAGCTCGATCAAATGCTTCCTCATTTGGGAAACACATATTAGGTTCATCATTTTTATCGCCTCACACTACACAATTTAACAAGAATCCCTTTATTACTCACTTTAACACTGAAAACATTACATTAAGATTAAAGTGTTGACCTGGTGGCCAGATTTCCCTTAACTGCTCCATTCATTTTAAAAGGCAGCAAAATACTTTAATATCTAGCAAGGTTAAAAAAGGATTTAAAGGATAAGCAGGCAACAAGTGCACCTAATTAATTAACATTATTGAAGGAAAACTTTACAGGATGCAAGGTGTTATTCCTTAATTAGACCTTAATGCGTGATAATAAGTTATTTCAGTCATGTATGATGGATTTGTTGCACAGTTTAAGGGATTTTAAGTCCTTCAAAGATATAAATATTAGGGTTTTTTCAGTTTCGACTTAAAGTTCTAAATAATTTATCAGAATCCCTTAATAAATCATAAACTATGAATTTACCCATTGTTTTTGAGGAAGTGAATGCCATTTTAAATGTCAAATTATAGGATTCACTTTCCCACCGAAGTGAATTGTGCATCATGACCCGACTTGAGAGAGATTGGCTGCAGCTCACAATGTGGCACCAGAACCCCCCCTGTTCCCTGCCCACTCACCCTCGAACCCCCTCCGCCCCCGCTGCTCTCCGGACGGGTTCAGCCTGGGCAACGCCGTGGCGATCAAAGGAACCACAATGCAGCAGGGCGAATCCAGCACCCAAAACGGGTGGAGTGGGGAGAGGGAGAGAGAGAGATGAGTAGAAGAAAGAGACAGAAAGAGAGGGGTAATGGAAAAGGACTTCAAAACAACAACAACAACGACGGCAAGAAAACAAACAACAGGGAGAAAACAAGTGAGAGGAAGAGAAAGAGAAAGAGAAAAAGCTCTGAGGCACCCAAGGTCCTCCAACTAATTAAGTTGATTTGCATTTATTTATGAGGTTTAATGAGAAGCTTTTCAATAGTTTGTTTTCCCCTAATATGAATATTTCCTTTTCATTATGTTACATACTGGGGATGGAGACGCTCATTCTTTCCAATAATCACATCTTTAAATTTTCTCTTTACAAATACTTTGTAGCGACTTTGTTCGCTTCCACAAGTTCACGCGGTCACACAGAAAAATAGATTTATGTGTATTTTTTACAAATCTAAATAAGCAAAGTATGGAAAGCTTCTGAGCTGCTGGTGCACTTATGTGATGTACGTTCACCAGTCTCATTCTTCTTCCAGCAACATTATAATCACCTCCAAAATCAATCAGTGAATCCCAACAGATGTTAATCACAGAATCCTGTTCCTTCTACACAGAAGCACGATCTTCTGACCATCATTAGCCGAGGCTACGTTACCCGAACATCCTGGCCTGTACGCCAGATTTCACAGCAAGGCCCAGTGGCTACATGGGAATATGAATCAATGAATGAAACAACGCTCTGTGTGTGTGTATCTCCTTAGAGCTGAACCCTGCTGGCCTGGCCAACAGTCCTAATGGCCATATGGCTGAGTGTAATTATACATAATGTACCTCTATAGCAGGTTGGGGTTCATTTGTAAAGGTTAGTGAGTGTTCCTATGTACTGTATGTGTGTGTCTGTGTGTGTGTTCATGTATGTACTGACTGTATGGGGCTGATATGAACCTGGTGGAGACTGTGTGGAAACAGAACCAGAGGCTTTTATATCAAATGTGTTCGTAATGAAGGTCCTAAAGTTTAACAGCACAGTGTGGTTTCATTCATTTCACCCTTAACTTTTCTTACTTAGTGTATCTATATATAATTAATCACAGTCAAATGCTGTGCAGGACTTTTTCCCTCCCGGTGTCAGAATGAGCTTATACTGTGTAAGTATTTGCTATGATATATAATTCTGGAGCAGCGTGAGCAGCAAAATGTGCACTGTCAGCATTTCTCCATTGTGTTTTAACTACAATATGTGATAGATAAATGCGCCATTAAAAAATAAGATATTTGATGGATATTGTTAGATGACCCATAGTTATCACAGAGGAAACTACTTCCTCCTTCCTCCTTCCTCCTTCCTCCTTCCTCCTTCTGCACCTCTATATCACTATATGAATGCTAGTACATCCTGTTTGAATTAGAAATATATGCATTTTCAGGGAGGAAATACGACTGCAGTTTATTTCTGTATACACATAATTCTTAGACTCAACTCAGGCTTACAAATCTAAACAACATGTTTAAATAGTCTTTTTTTGTCGTCTGTCATCTTGCAATGCAATGTAAGATGATACTGTAACAACTATATAACTAACTACTCAATTTACCTGCTTTGAGTTGTCCTGTGTCACTGTTAGATGTTGCATTCAATGGCAATATAACTGGGAGGAAGTGTGGCCATTTCACTCCGAAGTGTCTTGCTTGCACAGAAAAATGACAGTCCCAACAGTGGTGTGTGTGTGTGTGTGTGTGTGTCTGTGTGTCTGTGTGTCTGTGTGTTTGTGTGTGTCTGTGTGTGTGTGTGTGTGT
Source organism: Genypterus blacodes (assembly GCF_046128005.1). Lineage (NCBI taxonomy): Eukaryota > Metazoa > Chordata > Actinopteri > Ophidiiformes > Ophidiidae > Genypterus > Genypterus blacodes. The sequence goes on along the minus strand of NW_027466940.1, from coordinate 923,957 downwards.
GTGCTCGTGCATGCATACCTGTGTGTGTCTGTGTACGTACATGCTTCAACATGCCCACTTGATGATCTGCCTCACGTCCGCGTTTCCTGGGCAGTGGTCATCAGGTCTCTGGACACAGTGTGTGGACACCTGTCTCACTCCATCACCACCTCATGTCACCCCAGGATCTATGTGGACCGGATGCCAGAGGCCAACGGTGGACACATGGGGACGAACAGAGGGTGACAGAAAGGAATGGAGTGGTGGAAATGAATTCAGCGATCCCCCTCTCCATCTCAAAACGCTACACTCACACACACCTCAGCTTTATCGATGCTTCCTGTCTGACGTTGTATATTTCATAAGCCTTTGTGTGCGTTCGTAATGTAATGTGTGTGTGTGTGTAGCTTTGATGTGATTCACTGTATGGTCTCTTGTGCGTGTGTCTGTGTGTGCCTGTGTGTGTGTGTGTGTGTGTATGTGTGAGGGTGATGAGTTGTGACAGGTGTTGTGGCCGCTAGTGCAGTAGGAGGAGGCAGAGGAGGAAGAGGGGAGGGAGTAAACGAGAGCAACACAGATGATTATTTAATTACTGTCTAATACTGTGTACACCCCACCCCCCACCCCCCCATTCTCTTTCTCTCCTCCCCTCTCCTAGTTTCCTCACCCCTCCCCCCCTACACACACACACACACACACACAAACACATATGCACCTCTCCAACCCACTCCCCTGTTTTCATCCTTTCTTTATTAATGAACAATCCGGGCCTTTCTACAAATCCGTCAGGGGCTTACTGTACCCCCCAGACACTGTGCCTGTGTGTGTGTGTGTGTGTGTGTGTGTGTGTGTGTGTGTGTGTGTGTGTGTGTGTGTGGCAGGCGTTAGAAGGGTGGGGGGGTGGGGGGGTGGGGGTGTATATCTGCCTTCTCCCTGAGGATGATGCTCCCCATCATAGAAACATACACACTCTCACCCCATCATTCAACACAAGAACACAAACACGCCCTCCACACACACACACACACACACACACACACACACATACACACACACACACACACACACACGCACACACGCACGCACACACGCACACACACACGCTCTCACAGCGTTGTGTTTTATTATCATGAATGGTTTTGTTCAACTGTAGGTACTGAGCATTAGATTACCACTATGTTTTGATCCATTCTGTCTCTTTAGGCCTGAATATTATGAGGACAAAACACATTTTGTCACAGCTCGTTCAGCCTTTGTGGAGGCATGAGTTCTTGATTTAAATAATATCCGCCAATGGAACGTCCTGCATCTCCCGGGTATCCCAAGACATCTCTCCAGCATATTCTAGGTCTTATAGGAGATGTCCCTTCTCCTCAAGCGTCCCAGTGTGCCAAACTCTGTTTACTAACTATAACTTGTGCGTGTGTGTCTGTGTGTGTACTTTACATAATCACGTAGCTGTCATGTATGTAATGATGTAATCCCTGTAGACCCGATTATGTCTTCATCAAGGCCGTACAGCACAATGCAGAGCAGCGCCGTGTGACCTGTCCTGCCTCATACTTCCAACCTTAACAATAGAGATGTGATCACTCTGAGACATCCACAGTACATTGAAAGACACCGTAAAGAGGCGCGTATCAGCTTTCAGAGCTCTCTGTACACTCAGTACTGTATGGAGAGGACAGGACGTGCCGAGGACGTATAGAGAAAGAGAGAAAGAGACACGCTGTACACTCATCTGGCAGCTCTGCAAGTGGAGTGATGCTCTGTACACTCGTTTTTTGTCCTGTAGGAAACACCGGAGGAACATGGGAAAGACTTGATGAGTTGCTCTACATTTAGAAACTAATGAGACTAATGAAACATGAAGAAACAACGGTCAATTTGGTGTTTATTATTGTCAGTCCTCTTCTTCTTCTGCCCTCTCTCACCTTCCCTCCTTCGCTCCCTCCTTCACTCCCTCCCTCCCTCCCTCCATCCATCCATCACCCACCTCTCATCGCTCTTCTCACCTCATTTTCCCCTCTCTCCTCTCCTCTCCTCTCCTCTCCTCTCCTCTCCTCTCCTCTCCTCTCCTCTCCTCTCCTCTCCTCTCCTCTCCTCTCTTCACCTCTCACCTCTCCACTCTCCACTCCATCTCCACACCTCTTCTCTTCTCTCACTTCTCCTTCCCTCTCACACCTCATATGTTTCTCTCCCTCTATTGCGTTATCTCTCTCTCTCTCTCTCTCTCTCTCTCTCTCTCTCTCTCTCTCTCTCTCTCTCTCTCTCTCTCTCTCTCTCGCTCTCTCTCTCTCTTGTTAATAATTCAGCGGCAGTGTACACATGAGTGGTCATCGCCGGGCTTCACATGGGAGGGGGGGTGGGGGGGGATCTGGAGGACAAATGAACCATGAGGGTTGGAGGAATTAAAAACTTCCCCACGGCCCGACCGCAGGGCCAGAGGAATCTGCCGCCCGCTCGCCTGTCTGTGGGTCCTCTCCCTCTCTCCCCCACATGCAGCTAAATGTTAGCACGCCTGTTTCGGGGCGGGGTGGGGGGGGCTTTAAATGCTAAATATGCCCTGAGTGGGGAGGGGGGAGGAGGGGGCGCCCGGTGACATTTTGTCTCCTCACACAGCTTGTTCCCCCATTTAAGAGCTGCAGACTGGATGGGAGAGAATTTCTACAGAAAATGTGAAATATAAAAACAAACCCTTTCCTCAATATTTCCTCACAGTATGTCCACAGGCAGTGAAATACCAGGATGCAAACCAATACATCCCTGCATCAGCCATGCTCACCCCATTTAGGTGACAGGCTGCGGTCAAACTAAATGTCAACAACAGAATATGATCATTTACATAAAGAGCAGTTCAGTCTGCAAATCACTTTGAAATCAGAAATCAGAAATTGAAATTTGAAAGCATTTCATCTGTAAAACTCAATATTATAGCAATTGTTGTAGAATAAGGTTTTTGCAATTTCACTGTGTGTAGACTCAGCATCACTCACCAGCAGCTAAAGACAGAATCTACATCACCAATGATGAAAAACCATTATTCTACAAATCTTTTTCACTATTTCACTCTTTAAAGTATCAGATTATGTAACTTGACACACAATGTTGTAAAGGTGGACAAGGAATTGTAATTGAAAAATCCATATAACTTTTAGCCTAATTCTAACTCATTGCTACATACTAAAGGCTGAAGGGGAAGACATGTTTACTTCCGTACCAAAATCACCTTTTTTCTTAAGCTCACTGGTGTTTTGAGAACCTTGAAGCTTCATCGCACTGATAATGAAACAGTTTTTTCCCCTTTTTGTTCGATTCCACACACACTCTGCCAGCGACGGTTGGGTGTGTACATGTAAGACATGTCCATCTCAGCTTAGTAAGAGATGAAAGGATGCTCTCATCACCAAGGTTACAGCATCAGAGTTTGTTTCCACGGCGATATCCCTTTATTATACAGAAGCGGACTAACACATGCTTTTTTCCCAGTTTGAGTTACAAACACTATCATAAATGCAGCTACAGCATCAGGTGCAATGAGTCAGTTCAAACTCAAACAAACACACTAGTTGTTTCTAAAGAGAAGGAAGAGGGTATTAAACCAGAAGTAAGTGATGAACGACGGGAAGGATGTCACTCTGGAAGAAGGAGGAAGAGCTGTGATCTGGTCCAGCAGCTCAGTAACGATCCTGTCAGTCACAGAGTCAACAGACGGACCGTATGTCACCACAGAGGCAGTGCGACCATAACTCAATGAGACACACACACACACACACACACACACACAAAGAAAACCCTGAGTCAGGGAAGAGCAGTGACAGTGATTTGACATGTATGAGCTCCACTTATCATACGTTGGGCTTCTTTTCAATCATATCAATCAAATTATAACACCTGCGAGCTGTAGTGAGTCATTGATTTAAGTCCAAAAATACATTATTATAATAATATGCTTTCATTACGCGTCAGACGTTACGA
>NW_027466940.1:907500-912500 GCF_046128005.1 Genypterus blacodes | reverse complement strand
GAACCTTTTCTCATTAATCTATCGTTCTATCTGAATCAAGCCGTCTCATTCTGGTCGTCCAAATCCTCCTCACTTCTGTTAATGTTCGTCTGTGTGGTACAGATTTTGGTATTTTTCAGCCAAATTTAACCTGATGTTTTGGAATATCTGAGATGTTAAGAGCAGTTCCGAATTGGAGGAAAAAGTAAATCTGGTTTTGTCCTGGTACTCTACCCACTGTGCCATCGGTGTGTATCCAGCGACCATATTGAGATTGTATGAACAAAAACAACAAAAACACAGGAACATAATGGCAGATTTTTCATTTATTGTTTAGTTTTTATTTATAAAGATAAAAAAGCAGCTTCTTGCTCGCCACGTTAGATTGATGGGTGTTTGTTCTGAGTGATGACGAATCAGGACGATCACACGATACGTTTGTCTTTGTTGAGAGTGTAATTCAAATAGCCAAAGTATCCATTCTTGTTAGAAATCAAAGTCCTGTACTTTGAAAAGTGAAACTTCAACATGCTGAAAGAAAGAGTGAGAAAGACAGAGGAGAAGAACAGAAGATGAAACATAAATCTTCAGGTGTTCACCGACAAAATCTGTAAATGATCACAACGCATAATTCTTACCATCACCTCCTTTATCTTCTTAGTAATCAGATATTAAAGTTTTAAGCTCTAAATCTTCTTCAGAGCTTCTTAAATCTGTGGTGATTTGATATGACATTGATACAATTAGGGTTGGTACACTTGGTGCAAAGACTTCCTGCTTCTTTTGTTGGCAAAATAAACCAAAACTCTTGCGCGAAGTCACGTGTGATGATATGAGAGTATCACACGTTTACATGGGTTAGCCTGAGACCACAACCTACAAGCAATACACCCGATACTTGATGGACTTTAATGCAGACCTGCTTACGGTATCTACACAGTGAAGCCTCCAATCTTCATGTCAATTTGAAGAAATGATGTGAGGGTCAGAACATATGATTCACATGAGCTCGAGTGTTAACAAAGATAGCGACAAATGAGGCAACAAGAGGACAACAGCGAGTGACAGCACGGGAGAACAATAAACAAATCAGCCATCATCAAGGACACATCTCCCTGTCCCAGGTGTCTCTTCCTCATCTGCGTCCAGTCCCCCCTGTTTGTAGCGATCAGGAGAGGCTCAGCCTGACATATTACTTTTGTTAGCTGTTAGCTGTTAGCTGCTATCTGTGACCTCCTTATGAGAAGTTAGAGGCAGAGTTGCTTTGAGGTTGCATCACTCAGACCTGCGACTGTTTGCTCGCCTCCTTTGCTTTCAACTAATGTAACTATCAAAGAGTCGTGCTGGTGTTCTGTAGTGTGCGTCTGTGAGCTTTTATGTCAAATAAGGAAAACGGCCGAGCGCGTCAACAATCTTTTCTGTCTGGCCGTGTACTAACAATAGCAATGTGATGGTGTTGTGTTGGAACATCTCCGTCCTATCTGCTCTTTTAGACATATACGAAGCTGCTGACTGGTCTGGCAGCAATAAACACCAGTATCACTCAACATAAAAGACTGATGGTTTTATTCTCTCAAGGCTTTGTGTTCTGTAGAGAGATTGGTAGGTGTGTTCTAAGGATGAGCTGTGTGTGTGTGATCTCAGAGATGCTTTTGTTGACTGTGTGAAACAGACACTTTTTTAAAGTTGCCTTTTGAAGTTGCAGATCCTCAGAGAGAGAGTGCGAGAGAAAAGCAGCCAGAGAGTTTGGAGGTAGAGGGTGACAAAGCAAAAGGTACGAGGTGTAAAAGGACGGGACACACACACTCACTCAGACACATTCACACAGATAGACATGCAATCGCACGCACACTCATGCACGAACACACACACACCCACTCACCCACACACACACTCTCTCTCGCTCTCTCAGCAGGCTGCCAGATTCCCTGCTGAACAAGCCAAGGATGAAACCCAAAGCTAACGTGTGTTCTCTCTCTGACCACAGCTGCTCCGCTCTCACGCTCCCTGAGGTGTGTCTCCTGCACACACACACACACACACACACACACACATACTTGAAAATACAGAAACTCACAGAATTTAATAAACACAGATTTTCTTCTCCTTCTCCCAGCCTTGTCCCTGCTCTCATCATCGTATCATTTAAAGCCGGGTCATGGCCACGGAGGAATGAGGCATGAACTCCCGCTGAAGCTCTCGAGAGAAAGAGAGAGAAGGAAGAGAGAGAGAGAGAGAGAGAGAGAGAGAGAGAGAGAGAGAGAGAGAGAGAGAGAGAGGGAGAGAGAGAGAGAGGTCATGACCACAGTGGCACAGAAATGAACCCCTGGCAGCCACCAGGAGACGAAGGGAGAGAGGGAAAACGAGCGAGGTGTAAGAGGGTGTATTGCTAACAAATTAGTTTCGGGCTCGTCTTTAGAGATTGCCCATTTTGATTGGTTCCCCTGGTCTCTCTGGCACACAGCAATTAGGATCCACACAACCCCTGGTCTCCACCGAGACAATGCTGGAGACTGCGCTCCTGCTCATGCCACACTGACTGAACCCCTGGCTGCCACCCGGTGAGGAAAATACAGAGGAACGAGGGCGAAGGGGAAGATAAATAACTACACGGCATAACGACGTGCTCACACTTGGGGCTGTGTGCACCAGCGGTAACCAGGCACTGTGGAGGCATCCCTACTCCTGCCAGCCTGGAGTCATTATATCTACTGTACTTGCTGGCTGCTTAACATGATGGTGGCTTTGATTTCAGACCTTCACCTCTTCTCGTCATATGTTAAAGCTTTACCTGAAATCTGTCCAAAAACAAAAAAGGGAGCATCCATGACATACGTGTGTAGATGGATGGAGACTGTGGTGAAAAAAAGGACTTTGTTTTTGCGCCATGCTGGGCTCGGAACTTATCAATCAAGGGGGTCTGGGTGCAGTTTGTCAGTTTTTAAGCACATCCCGTGACAAACACACCTGTGTCTGATGTAATACGGCGAAATAAATCCAGGGTGTCGATGTTAACGTCCCGAATCCGCACGGGGGGCCGGCTTGATCTCCTCTGTCTGCTTTTATTAGTGTGAAACATATGCTCTAAAGTGTTGAAGGTGAGTGTGTGTGAGTGTGTGTGCTTTTGTGTGTGTGTGTTGCAGCTCTTGCTCATTTCCAGTCAGAGCACCCGTAGGGCATCACTGTGTGGTCACTGTAGGGTGTCCTTCTGTCCTCCCCTCGCTTCATCCCCCACCACTCTAACCTAATGTGACATATTCACAGTCCAGCTCACACAGGGGAGGAGGGAGGGGGTGGGGGGTAGGGGTGTGTTTGTGTGCGTGAGTGTCTGTTTTCTCTCTAAAAATGTGAGTATGCGAATCTGCACACTTACTGTCTGTCTGACTTAAATGGAAGTTAGCTGGTTGGAGATCATGTGCTGATATGTGCTGATCCAGATCGATATATATATATATATCGACAGATATATAGAGACCTAATGTCCTCTTTAGGGGACAAACACATCAAGTGTCCAAATGTCCATCACGCCATCATGTCCCCACCCACCATGCTTTGAATTTGCTCCTTCTTTATTGTTGTTTCATTTTGTCTTACTCGTTCTACAACTTTCCGGGTTTTGAGTTGCAAAAGTTTCCTCCTGGGTGAATCTGGATAGACGATGATATGGTTTAATGAGTTAAGATAAAGTTTAGCCATTGTTACATTTCGTAACATTCGACACTCGAGAAATTTACAACTGATTAAATGTGTCCAACGTGCAACAGTTTCCCTCCCTGGTTAATAAATGACCACTTCTGTCATCTCACTGAGGTTTCAAGGTTACACACACACACACACACACACACACACACACACACACTCACACTCACAAATCCTAAAAACTTCAATTTTACAATGTATAACAAGTTCAATTGGAAAAGAAATAATCAGAATTCAAAACTTTGGGACATTTTCCAGTCTCTTTCCCCATAATTCTGTCTCTACTTTCGCACTTTTCCACTCCGTGCAGACAACAAAAGTTCCAGAGAGAAGTTCCTGTGGCTTGGGTGGCGTTTTAAGTGTTCTTTATTCATGTGTTATTTGTTTATATGGATTAATTATTAAAAGTTTGGTGCATTTGTACAAAGGTTCCAGTCTGCAGATAATGATTCCTCTCCGTTCTCTCCCAATGGGTTGTGTTTGTAATTTTCTTGAATATAAAAGCTGCATAATTCATGTGTATCGGCGGGCCACATCTATTAATTATGTCTGTCTTTTAGGTGCTTGCGTCTTTTTACCGCATCTTCCCTTCCTTTTATTCTCTCGCTCCCTCTTCTTCTTTTCCTCTTCTTCTCTGTCACTCTTTTTCTACAATCACAACACGCAATGAAGAGACGCATCACACACACACACACATGTCCTCTGCAGCCTCTTCTTGCCTCTCTCATTGTATCGGTTCGTCCGGGTCAAACGGGCTGTGGTGTCCAAGTTTAAACTAGAGGAAGATGAAAGGAGAGAGAAGGAGAAAAGAAAAAGTTTGCCGTGGCGCTGTGATGTAAATGCCCTTATTTAGTAATTTATAGAAGAGGGAATTGAGCGCAACTCTGTGGAGATTCATAAACTATTGATGTGTCTAATCTTTCAGATCCTGCCAACATGATGATCATGATCTGTGTTAGCGATGCATTGCCCCCCTCCTCCTCCTCCCTCCTTCTGCTTCCTCTTCTCTCACTCCCCCACAACCCTTGTTTCTGTCGTTTTCCTCTCTTTCCTCTCTCCTCTCTCCTCTCTCTCCCTCTTCACTTTTGCTCAAACTTCTGCTGTTTCTCCCCATCGTCATCTGAATGTCTTGATCAGTTTGGTGGCACTGCAGGACTCTGAACTGCAGGATACTTTCTCAAAGTCTGTTACACAGGGAATATTCCAGCCAAATGTCACCAGAAAGAGTTGTGATCCGAACAGATATATTGATGTGTTTTTATGTTCTATTTAACAAATGTCATGTGTGCATACATGTGCGCCGTTTATCTGTGTTTCCCCAG
>NW_027466940.1:897500-902500 GCF_046128005.1 Genypterus blacodes | reverse complement strand
TGAGCTACTGGTAGCTCACGAGCGACCTGTTGGAGACCACTGATGTAAAGTATAAAGATGTTGTAGTTTGAGAGTTAAGACAACTATCTGTTGATGACACAACTGGAAAAAGTACACAGCTGTACACATCAATCTGTGACCTTGCCTCTGATTTTACACACATACACACAAAAACACTCCAGCGCAAACACAGAAACGACTTCTTGTATTATGACCTGAAAGTCAAGTTGTTTGTTTTGGATTAAGAGGATGCATATGATTGATTACATCAAGCAGAGAAGCTAGAGCATGGTGTCCTTCAGTGTGGCCATTATTACATGTGCCAGGAAAGGGAACACAAGGTAAGGTAATCACAACAACATCTCTGCCTCATAATGCCCTGTAATGAGATTTCCAGGCGCACATCTATTGATTTCAGCCCGTCTGCACCCTCTCCAAACAGAAAGAGGCTTAAATTGGTTCTGGCACCGAGAGATTCTGAAAAAGAGTGAGAGAAAGAGGAGAAGAGGAAGAAAGAGAAAGCAAAGACGCGTGACTGCTCTAAAAAAAGATTCATTTCCTCTGATGTTTGGTTTTGTTAAGGTGATGATGGATCATTGCTGGATTATATAACGAGGTATGAGTAGGGTGTGTGTGTGTGTGTGTGTGTGTGTGTGTGAGTGTGTGTGTGTGTGTGTGTGTGTGTGTGTGTGTGTGTGTGTGCGTTTACTATTATAAGTTTGACATTTGCCGATGCATGCAGGGTAAATGCACAGCCGTCCATGCATGTACAGTATGTGCAGTATGTATGCCTGTGTATGCATGCATGTGTTTACATTAGGATAGGTGAGTGAATGTGCACAAATTCATACATGATCTTAAATAGCTTGATCGTGCTACATATCATCAGTTTCTATCAATGTGCATCAGTTTCTTTTTTGTTGAGTGCGTGCATGCGTGTGTTTTTGCCATGTTAGTCGAGATTTGAAGTTGCCGGCAGGTTTTCTCGTTAGCAGGGATCTCTTTCATGCTTTTAACCCAAGAGACTGAAGAGATGAAGGGGGAAAGACAGGATGACAGACACGGGGGTTCGGGGGGGTTAAGGAGAGAGCGAGATGATTGACTTGCTGACTAAATACGTTCTCAGTGTAAATGAGAGAGACGGGGGAAACGAGAGACAAAGACATAACAAAATGTGAGAAAGGTGGAAGGCAGAAGACAAAATATCATTTATGGGCTGTGAGGAACGTCACAAGGAAAACACTCACCTGTCTGCTACTTCATCTCTCCTACAGAGTGCACACTCACACACACACACACACACACAGAGAGCCATAAGAAGCACTCTTACACACCTCTGGTCCCTGTTCATCAAATATCAATATTTTAACACAGTGAAGTAGGGACACCACTGTTACTAGGAAGATTTATGATCTCCAGATCTCCAGATTTACAGATAAATAGTAAAATCGTCATCATGGTCAACAGCATTATGTCACACCAGAAAGTGTAACATTGGCGAGTCGTGATGGTTTCTTTATTATATATTATTATATCTGAGTTTCAGATCGAAGCTTTCAACAACTCACACACCATGTACACTAAACGCAGTAATTGTGTGTTCTGCAATATTTAAAGGCTCGTGATTAACAGAGGCCCAGTCTGCTCACGTCTGACTAATGTAAACCCACAGCTGTACATCGGGGTCTCCTGTGCCCGTCACCTCATTGGGTTTGGGGGGGGGGGGGACTGAATCAGTATCTGGGTAGAAAAGGCGGGGGGGGGGGGGGGGGGGGGGGTCACATCTGGACCACAGGCTGAACGAGAGGAGAGGAGGAGGAGGGGTGGAACATAGCGAGATTCACTTGAATGAATCATTGCTCTCTAATACACGGACACGCACATACACCGTCACCCCATCTACCCTTCCCCACAGCATGTTGCACCCTGCAGCACCCACTGCCATACAGCTGCCGCCCCGCCCCCCCTCCCCCCCTCCCTTTAAAACACTCTGTAGTAATAATGCATTCATCTCACAGCCCCACGCATGCAGAACATCCACAGACACTTCGCAAACGGAAACGTTGCTCAATCAACTTTCATTTCCATTTTCATGTCTTTGGATTGCAACATGGAGTGCCACATTAACACTCCATTAATCAGCATTGAATTCACATTTGCCCACGCTTGTAAATTCCAGATCAATTTAATGCAGCGCCCTCTGGTCATGTTTGCCCTGCTGTAAATATCAGCTCCCAACTAATGGCATTTACGCTGACATTTCTCCCTCTCTGCTTTTCCTCGTTAATGTTTTTGGTAATGCCCAGCGTGCTGCAAAGTCTCCTCGTAAGAACTTTGCCCCTCAGCTTTTTCCTCTCCGTGTTGTCATACACACACACAGACAACACGGTGGGACACACACAGTCAGGGAGCGAATGGAGCACCAGTGCTGTGCTGTGTTGGTGATTGTGCTGGTCAATGTGCTCGGCTGTGTGACTGCATGCCCCCAAGACTGAGGCTGAGTCTAGACACGAGTCAGCCAAGCCGCCCTGCTGACCTATATCCTACAGTTACACTAAGTGAGAGACATGGTGGAACACACCGAGAGAGAGAGTGAGAGGGAGAGAGGGAGAGAGAGAGAGAGAGAGGGAGAGAAAGAGAGAGAGAGAGAGAGAGAGAGAGAGAGAGAGAGAGAGAGAGTGGGGGAGAGGGGATGGATGGTGGCAGAGACACCCAGGGAAGATGAGGAAAGTAAAGGCTGCCATTAAGTAAGCCAGTAAATTGATAGGATATGAGAGAGAATGGGAGCGAGAGAGAGAGAGAGAGAGAGAGAGAGAGAGAGAGAGAGAGAGACAGAGAGAGAGAGACAGAGAGAGAGAGATGTAGTACACATACGAGCGGACAGGAAAGAGGGGGGGGTGGAGAGGAAAAGACAGAAAGTGAAAGCGAGGGAGCACGATGTGGCCATGGATAATTCAGGATGAGTTAAAAGGGGGTGGGATGGGCCGGGAGCAGAGATTGGAAGATTGGAAGTGGCAGTCACTAAAGCGAGAGAGAGAGAGAGAGAGAGAGAGAGAGAGAGAGAGAGAGAGAGAGAGAGAGAGAGAGAGAGGGCGAGGGCGAGAGAGAGAGAGAGAGAGAGATGAATTATGGTGAACATTTAAAACTCCCAGGAGGTGAGACATTAAATCATTAAGCAAGTATCACAAATATGAGTAGCAGCATTTATGTTTGCAGAATTTGCATCCCATAAATGTTTTAAAGCTGTTTTTTTAATGTACATTTGAACTTCATCCTTCTCAAAAAATGTAATTCTTGTATTATTTTATTATTTTATGCCTTTTGGTTGTTAAGTTGTTTATTGAAAGACATTTGAAATGACGCTCAGACTTATATGCTTATATCTGTCCTCATTGTTTCTGTCATATTCAGTTGTTTTACAGTTTATTAGTCAGAATCGTTGTCACAACCATTTCATGAAACCACATTTGGGGAATGTTTGACCAACATATTTTTGTTGAATTTTTCTCTTCTTTCGAAAACGATATTGATATTAGCCATGTCAGTCTGCCTCTAATATGTAAATATATCACATTAATCTGATGTTCAGCAGCCAATTCATGCATAAACCATCATAATAATTGCTGCTAAAACATGCCTGAGAAGTAAACTTTCAAACATAAGACAAACATATTGAGGTGTTGCTTACTGATGGAAAATCGGATGATGTGTGATCTGTGAATTTATAGAGGACACTATATAATACTGAAACATATACTGAGTTGTGCATTGTGGGATCTTATGATTTAATTCTTGCTGACATTTTTCTTATGCCTAACTGTGCACCGTGTATAACAGTAAATCCTTTATCACAGACATCAGAGTCTTGTTACTTTGAGGACAGCATGCATCCTTTTGTTACGGCTGTTCTTGGTGCAGACGCAGTAAAGCCGCTGCTCCTAAGTAACACCATGTTTACCATCTCAACCATAAACATCAATGGACAAATCATCATCTATGTCTTTCCAATTTCCCTTTCTCTTTTCTCCATTATTCCTCCTCTCATGTACTGGGGAGAGTGAATAAACCCAGACAGAGGAGGACAAAGACTTAACATGTTTTTCTCGCTTTTCTTCTGCGCATTGAGAGGATGAGCTGGACTGTACTAATAGTCTTTGTGTGTGTGAATGGGACAGAGGGCTTTTTGTGTGTGTGTTCCAGACAGTGGCGCATAAGGCAGGACTTAAGTACATGTTCACCAAAGCGCACATAATGCAAGAGAAATATCAACTAATCCCCACACTCTTCCACCCTTTTCCCCTCCCTTTTCACCTATTCTTCTCCTCTTACTCGTCACCACCATAATCATGGTCATGATGATGATCATCATCATCATCATCATCATCATCATCATCATCATCACCACCATCCTCATCATCACCACTCCATGCTGGTGCAAACTCCCTAGATCTCACACTAAAAGACAAATCAGGAAAATTATGAGTAAATGAAGCGATACTAGTCAAAGGTACTCGCCTGCATCCTGCGCTGGGGTATGCACACACTCTCACACACACACACTCCATGGGGGATTGTTGTTGTTTCTTAATCCTGGTGGATTAACAGACTAACAGACTCATTTTACCTCAGCCCAAACAAAGAGAGATGTCAAATCATCCACCCAATGCTAAAGGTGATGATCGCATTAACATGATGAGGCTGTAAGTGTGTGTGTTTGTGGGGGTGGGGCATGGTTTCGGTGGAAGTGAGGAGTCATCTGGCACCCATGCAGTGACACAAAAAAAAGGAAAATGATGAAATTCATAACACCTGTTGTGAAAGATACAGACGTACACACACACAGAATGGAATATATGTACCTTCATGTATACATGTGATCGAAGCATTAAAGCAGTATGTCATTAGTCAATGTGTTAAAACCAATATTCTCAGTGAGCAGTGGGTGTAAACTGCTTAAAGACGTAATCTTATATGCACCGTAGGAACCACAGCGTTCTGTC
>NW_027466940.1:887500-892500 GCF_046128005.1 Genypterus blacodes | reverse complement strand
CACAGTTACAATGTGTATGTACCAAGATTATACTGTCTATAGCTAACACTGGGTCACTCTGTGTTGGCTGCAGGAACAGTTTAGTGATCTGATGTTGGCAACTCTTTCAATTTCCTGGTCAGTATTCCAGTATTTCTCAGAGGAAGCGGAGGACCCCACCCTGAAAACCATCCACGGGACACCCAAGACAATTTGTGTCACCTGAGCGCCTCTTCTTTCGGTGACATAAGATCTATTGTATGTAACCTCTATGGGACATACTTTCAAATGTTGGATATTGAAAAAAGCATTTGGACACATTTTTTAATTCTATAATTTTAATGCTCATAGTGTAAAGTAAAAACCCAGATATGTGTTTATGTATATGCAAACTATTCATAAAGTATTCAAATGTAGCTTACAGTAATATCACTCATGATTAATTTATTTCCGTAACATTTTTTGAAGGAAACTGTTGAATAATACAGTTTAATCTTAATTTATACAGTATATATATTTTTACTTCTGTCTTGTGTGTCTGTGATAAATAAATGAATCTGTCCCCGATATTACTGTTTGTAAGTATCCCTCTAATGTCAAACAACTATTTTGTCTGCGGAGGATTGACAGGTTTAATTAATTAATTAATTAAGTTATTCATTTACATTTAGATTAAGGCAAACACATAAAATAAGCAGTCATGTAGTTAACTGTGTTCACTTACCTGCAGGAGGAAACCAACGGAATAACCGGCGTGTTCTGCCTCATCCTGCTATGGGACATTTCTAAAACAAGTTAGACTGGAATGTGGAATAAAATAAGCAAGGAAGGAGGAAAATATTTAGATTTCAATGGCCTCTTGGATTATTTATGTGTATTTTTGTATTATTTATGGGCGCATGAGTGAAAATAGCCTAAATGCATGGACGCTGGCTGCATGTGGAAGGTGACATTAAAAACTTTGCCATGACTGTGACTGCACCCGGGCTGCCTGTGAGCAGAATGTGTGTGCGTGTGTGTGTGCGTGTGTGTGTGCGCGCGCGCGTGTGTATCTGTGTGTGTGTGTGTGTGTGTCTGTGTGTCTGTGTGTGTGTGTGTGCGCGCGCGCGTGTGCAGGCTGGAAACGCTGAGGCAGGGAGAGAGTGGGAGGAGTTGAAAGTGCTCCGGTCCAATCTGAGCGCTCTTCCCTCCCTCAGCCCCGCAGAAAACAGTGCTTCCCTCCCGGTGAGGTGAGAGCGCAGATGTCATGACGAGCGCGACCACACGACCAGAGCGCACCGAGCAACGCAGCCACCGACCTCAGCCCGCCTCCCTGCGCCCCGCTCTGGGATGCTTTTAGCGCACACACGTCTCCACTCAGGACAGCCGGTGGACGTCGACGCCGATCGCCGACACACTTTCCGTTCTTGTTGTTGTTTTCTAAGCGTGGATCTTGCCCCCATAGCCCCACGTTTTTAAGTGTTTATGTTTGTTTCTTCATGACTGCTGCACTGGGGAGCGAGCCTCAGCACCAGCTCCAGCAACGCCAACACCATGCGAGGTAAGACCGACCCGCCGCCGCCGTCATCCCGTTAAATACACACACACACATGCACCAGAACACACCACCGCAGCTTTCGATCCCCGGTCTTGACCCCGGAACTCTTCTGGTCCTGGGTCGGCAAATCACGTTTTTTTGCGCACAACAGAGTCGATCGGTCGTATTACACTGATAATGCATTAAAGTTTATAGTGTGTACGTGCGTGCAAGTGCGTGTGCAAGTGTGTGTGTGCATGGAATTCAGTTTTTACGCTCAAGCGTTCAGACTGGATTCGCCGCGATTGGAAATGAGAGTTGACGCATGACATTTGATTAATTCATCGTCTTAATCTAACGCAAGACGGGGGACATTAAAGACGCCGTCAGTCAGACAAAGTGCGCAAACTTTCAGCCGGATGTTCCAGTTGGGGTTTTGGTGACTGGACCTGATGATGAGATGGTTCAGGGCCACTTTGGACGCGCTCCACTAACCCATTTCGATCACGCCGTGGAGGTTGAAATACAACGTCAATGTCGTCCTGTACACACACACACACACGCGC
This sequence comes from Genypterus blacodes, assembly GCF_046128005.1. Taxonomy (NCBI): domain Eukaryota; kingdom Metazoa; phylum Chordata; class Actinopteri; order Ophidiiformes; family Ophidiidae; genus Genypterus; species Genypterus blacodes. The sequence continues at coordinate 890,439 of NW_027466940.1, read as the reverse complement.
GCGCGCGCGCGCGCACACTAATGTCCCAACATGTTAACGCAGCTACTTCCATCATTTTTGCCATTAATCCATCGGTGTATTTTCATCCTTACGCGTTATTTCGTTTGTCTTCTGTTTCAGCTCCCAGTAGATCGAACATACACGCTTTGAGTGTGATAATTATCAGCTGTTGAGTGTTTGGATCGGATTGTTTGCTTGTGATCCAGAGTTAAATATCTCTGACGCAAACTCGCAAACATGTTGTTCAACTGGATGAGCTTGAACTTTTGAATTGACTGAAGCGTTTAAGTTGATATTTGAGATCAGAAGACTCCTTTCTCTGCATGTGTGAGGGATGTGAACATAAAACACCTGCAGCCACCTGTCACTTTAACAGTTTAAACGCAAAGTAAAAGCTCCGCAATGCATTTAATATGTAATCTGTAGTAATATGTTATTTAATCGCATCAGTTCCAAAATAAAACGTTGCATTTCAACTATACGCTGCACTGTTAAACCGTAACCTAGAGCCGCATGTTTCAGTTATGCTGTATAGTTTTCTAAGAATAACAATTCATTCTAATAATGACGATAAAATAATATTGTTTGATTTTGATTAACCTTTATTAACACTTATATTTAAACACTTAATAATAATTAATAGTGTTTTATTACGATCATACACAATTATTTTAATAACCAAGAATGCTGCTTTGATCAGTGAAAGCAACTTTATTATTTATTATTATCTTTTATCTTAAAAATCTGGAATTAAACACTGTTGAAGCATTTACTTATTTATGTGTATTTATTGCGATGTTAGGTTAAATAGACCTTTACTCTATACCTTAACATTAGGCCTTACAGCAAAACAACAGCAGGCCAAACCCTCTTACACACACACACACATATATGGAAAACTCCTCTGTCATCCACATTGTATTTTATCCACATTTTAATGGGCCTTGCGACCACTCTTGTGCTTTGGGGGTAAACCGAAAGCTCCAGCTTTCACTTTATAGCCATAGTTGGTAGAAGAGGCCCCTGAAGCCTCTCTGTCCCTCTCTCTCTCTCATCCCTCTCTCTCTAGCTCTCTCACTCGCTCACTCCCTCGCTCCCTCTCCATCTTCCTCTCTCCCTCTGCACGCCCCAAAGGGTTTTGTCAGATAGAATTAAATCAGTGTGGGCCATGCAGCCCCCACTCTCAACCTGTGTGTGTGTGTGTGTGTGTGTGTGTCGATTTGGTTGCCCTTACACAGACATGTGCTCACAACCACAATGTTATAAAAAAATAGAGGCCCCTCATGAGCTGTGGTAATTATCATTTAACAATGGCCACAACTCCTGAAGCCCTGACCGAAGATGATGTCACCCATCACCCGGGTAGGCCAGAGAAACGGCAGACAGAGTGGTATCATCAGGCCTTTTATACATCTCACAAAATGGAGCATTGTGTTTTATTCCCATATGGTCCAATGTTGTATTAGATATTGCAAACAGGATAATCATTTCTGTTCTTTCAGTAGCAACAGGCTCTCGCTGTCTTATGAACTGTTTCCCTAATGGAGACACAACATATTTAAGCTTAACTTTGTATTTGAAAGAGTGTTTGGTTTTGTGTCACACCACTTCATTTTTTAAAATCACATTAGTAATCGTAATGATAGCATATCAAATAAATATGACATGGCTGCTATCCACTTTGACAGTGTAAAGTAAAAGTACTCTATTCATCAATAATATTTATTTCTAAGATTAAAGGTGCAAAATACTGAAGCTTTGCTTATTCATGCCAAATCAGTCAGATGATTGCAGAGATTTCTGCTCATCACCAAGAAATGCACATCAATACACACACACACACAATCACACAAACATACACAGCCAGTATTGCAGACGTGCACAGTATTTTGCATGTGCATCTTTTAACAGTCATTCAGGTGTTTGTCGGTGGTCTCTGTTGTTTGTACGCATGCTTTAAGAGCTGTACGGCCGGTAGATGCGCACATGCAGGTCACACAGGTCACAGAGTTCAGCAACTGAGCGAGGGAGGAGGGCGGAGGGAGGATGCCACTCGGTGCTATTTGATCCCCGTGTTGCTGATACGTGTCAATCACAATCTCCTGCGCTCCTTCAACATGGTGACACATGCAAAGGAAGCTGTGGTGATGTTGGCAATTGCGCAGTACAAGTCATTTCAAAAACCTTATTTCTCTAGTTTGTAAGAGCTCTCACACACACACACACACACACATACACACAGATAGCTCCAGTGTTACGCATGACGGCCTAATGCCAATAGCATTAGTCCCATCCTGCTCGGCTTTAGAGGCTTGCGCGTGCATTGATTTGTCTGATTCTAAAGTGTCACAGGATCAATTTTTTTGTCAAAGTCAACGGAAACGGCCTGTTTGGGTCTAATAATCTATTGCACAGAACTAAGATGGCATCGGTTTACCTATGACGATCTAACCCAGTAACCTCTCGCCATATAAGCTCCATATACAGGGGTTCACCACAAGTATAATTTGCTGTTGTATTTGCATATCATTAGTCTTCAAATTCATGGGAATTCACTGTAAACCTTATTTTTGCAGATGAAGGACGGTGAAAAACTTGATGGAATGAAGCTTGTTTGAACTGATTCATACAATAAAGAGACAGAGGCAGGAAACAAACGGTGTGATCTGTTTGCTTTTCCTGCTCACAGGATCGGACGGCGTTCCTTCTCTGAAACTCTGCCGCCTGTGTGCTCCGATGTTGAGTTTTTGGTGTCGTCGATTGTGTTGTTGATTGTGTATTTGTGCTGACTAATGGCCCGGTGTTATGTAAAACGAGAGAAGAGATTACCCCAAGCCCATGCAGGCCACAATGTTAATCCCCCCCCTCCCCTGAAACACACACACACACAACCCCACTGACTGACTGAGGGTACCGCTTTTCGTGCTGTAACACACACA
>NW_027466940.1:820000-882500 GCF_046128005.1 Genypterus blacodes | reverse complement strand
GAACAACTGGCCTGTTAAACCTCATTCTGTGTGTGTGTGTGTGTGTGTGTGTGTGTGGTAACCCCCTTGGTGCTCCTATTCCCATGTGTGAACTACTTATGTGCTTTAGATGAAGTCTTGCTCAGCTCTCGGTGTGTGAGGGTGCTGCTTTTTTCCTTCTTCTTCTTCTTGCCGGTGCAACGTAGATAATTAGGACTCTATTTAGAGAGAAGACCGGCCCGAGAAATACACTGGAGATCCTCACTTCATTAAAAATCAATTATTTTAACACACGTGCAGCTCACGACAGCCCTCACGGCCACAATCAGCTGCACACACGCACATGCACATGCGCACACATTTCCACGACAACAATTCTATCTTTTATCCTTATATCTCTCTCTCTCTCTCTCTCTCTCACTCAACACACACACTCTCACTTTCTGTCCTCGCTCTCACTTAAAAGATTGTGTGCAGTGCTGATCCTCCTCTTAGCTGCGGAATCGCCAGCGCTGCACTCCAGCTCTTACATAATAACCTCGGGATCAAACTCACGCTCTGATTGGCTGAGGCCGCTGTCAGTCATTCAGCTCAGACTGGGTCAACTCAGGTAACTAAGAGCCCAGTAATCTCCAAAAAAACAGACTGATGGGGCCAAGAGAGGACAGGGGGGAGAGCTGCCGTCGACTTTAGGCAGATAAAGTCAATTGAAGGAATTTCACTTTAACTTTGGATTTAAAGCTAAATACCCAAATATAAACCTGGAAAGCTTTAGGAAGCTTTCGTCTCCTCTAACTGCTTTAATTCAGCCACATTTTACCACAAATGTAACAAGGCAGAGTACAGTTGACTGGATTTAGATGTAGGAGAGAGAGCAACAGGACAAACGGCGTTCACACACACCGCCTTGGCTCGACCCACTGGTGACGTCATTTCCTTTTAAGAGTGTGACAGCTTAGCAAATCATCGCGGTGACAGCCAGACGAGAGCAGCGAGTGGGTGGTCACCCTGGAAACAGCAAATGCTGTCATGACCGTCTCCTTATATCCTACCTGACAGTCCCCACTGGCAACGGGCACACACACACACACACGACAATGCACACGCCCACACACGCGTTCACAAACACCACACGCAAACACACACAGACTTACACACGTATACAAACGCTCCAATAACACACACACTAAAACAATGTACATGCCCACACACCCAAGCTCCTTTGGGTGCAATTATGTGATACAAAGACGTGCACAATCTCCCATGAGGAAAAAGGGAAATACAGTAAAAATATTTTGTAATCTTTGGGGAGCGATGATAAAAACAAGTTTAACTACAGAGCTATAGAAATAAGAAAGAATATGTGCATTGTAGCAGCAGGTGTGGGCTGCGTGTATTCAGCTCATCATCACCAAACAGCAGCATCCACAAAAGATTAAGAGGATTGTGCAGTGCAATGAATGGATACACACACACACACACACACACACACACTCCATTGCCTCGTCTTCTGTTGACTGCTCATATTTAGTCTGTTGGTAACACCATTTCCTGAGAGCAACTGACCTGTTTTACAGACTATAAATAGTTTGTTTCAGGCTGTGTTCATTGACAGCTCTGTGTGTGTGTGTGTGTGTGTGTGTGTGTGTGTGTGTGTGTGTGTGTGTGTGTGTGTGTGTGTCGCCCCAGTCCAGTGCTCTGCTTTGACCCAGTTTGGAGCCACTATCGCCGAGAACTGGTGTAAATGGGTCACGTCTTAAAAACCTCACCAGAACCCAAATTCAAGCGACGCTGCAGCGCGTCAGTCCGAACTCCTGCTTCATTCCTGCACAGTCTGATGGTTTGAAGAGGAGGACGAGTAGGCGAGGGCCCGTTTGCACCGTGAAGGATGAAGTTTGACTTCATCAGCGTCAGACTGGATGTCAGTTTTTGGCCTGTAAACATTCCCACACTACTTAATGGCAACTCAGGGGCAGATAAGCTGAAAGAATGATTATTATTATGAGCCTCACTTTACGGATCATTATGGATCACCAGCATTGTCCAATAATGTCCTAATTAATGTCCAAAATAGCCAATGAAGGTATTGGTTGAACCTCTTCATCTGCGATCTGGGTGTATAAAGCCAATGAAACATTCTAAAATGACATTGTGCACAGACTGGAGCGGCGATCACGTCTGCAGCTTTCCAGCCCCTGAGACAGACGCAGCTGATCCCAGTCTATAGGATTATCCAGTTACATACTCTAAATTGCAAACTCATGCGTGTTGCACAGAATACACACAGATCACTCATACCGTCCGCACAAAACACAGACAGCACAAGGAAAATTAGTGACTCAACATGCACAAAGTACATTTGTACTTGCAGGTTATGTGTTTTAAGACAGAAAACCGTTGTGGCTGTTGACTTTCTTTAGTAAATGTTCCTTTTGTTTTCTAAAGGAACACCATGCAAAGAGATTACTGTCGAACAGCTATTTCAGATGCATCTAAGCCAGCGCTCAGTAGAGGGAACCAGCTCGTGGGGAAATATTTAGGATTAGATGGGCTGTCTAATCTCTTTATAGACGCTGTGCCATCTCAGCAGACACACCTGCCTGCCTCCACATCTATCTCACGTCTCTCTAATGGGACCTGCAGCTTTCTCTTAATCATATATTATGGATGTCACAGTCAGAGACGGCAGCCGATGGTGTTTAGGGACGCTACATTTGCACACTTAACCGTTGTTCAGCCTCTGTGCCTTTGTTTGTGAGCGTACATGGAGCTGCCTATACACAGTGAGTAAATGCTTGACCTAAAGCGATGAGGTTCCATCCTGATCTATAGTAGTTTTGCAGAGAAACAGAGGATGAAAGTAGGAGAGAGATAGTGTGGGTGTGTGTGTGTGTGTGTGAGGTCCTTCAGTGATATAACCTGTTCTCCGTTATGGGGGCCCTCAATAACCTGCAGGAGACTGTCCAAGTATGACACAAAGAACAGCTACACACAATTCATTCCCTCCTGTTGTATATCTGTGTGTGTGTGTGTGTGTGTGTGTGTGTGTGTGTGTGTGTGTGTGTGTGTGTGTGTGTGTGTGTGTGAGAGCCATCCTCGGTCTTGTTTGAAAAACTCCTACACGAACGTACGCCATGTCCAGATGTCATTGCGACCCGTTTCACCTTGTAAAGCCGCTCCTGAAGCGACACACGTACCACACACACACGCGTGCATGCAGGCACAAACCTCACAATGTAACCTCAGGCCTCACAGCCACCCGTGTGTGTTCTTTAACCTCTAATTAGCCCACCAGCTGAGTCTGAAAGGTGCGGTGACTGAATGGGGTGGTGTACTCCATGCTGCTACACAAAGGCGTGTCAAAATTGTGGTGTTTTTTTTACTTGACCTCGGGTTTGTTAAATGTCTCTCTCTCTGTTCCCCCCTCTATCTCTCCTTCTCTCTCTGCCTGCAGCCCAAATCGAAGTTATACCATGCAAAATCTGCGGAGACAAATCATCAGGAATCCACTATGGAGTCATCACATGTGAGGGCTGTAAGGTAGGACTTCTCAATTACATGTCAGTGACATGTTGCTGCCATCTGAGTCTGCGTTTAACTAACAGCTCTACTTTTGACATGGAACAGGGTTTCTTCAGACGGAGTCAACAGAACAACGCGGCTTACTCCTGCCCGCGCCAGAGGAACTGCCTCATCGACAGAACAAATCGCAACCGCTGCCAACACTGCCGTTTGCAGAAATGTCTCGCCCTCGGAATGTCCAGAGATGGTGAGGCTCAGTAGATCCCCAGTTTTATACCGACGTTCCTATTCATTCACATCACACTTTCTAAGTATTTCTCCCTTTCTCTCTTTGTTGTCGTTCCTCAGCGGTCAAGTTTGGCCGCATGTCTAAGAAGCAACGCGACAGCCTGTACGCAGAGGTTCAGAAGCACCAAGCGCGGCTGCAGGAGCAGCGGCAGCAGCAGACGGGTGAAGCCGAAGCTCTGGCCCGCGTTTACTCCACCAGCCTCACCAATGGACTTTCCACCCTTAACCACGAGATCGGGGGCACCTACGCCAACGGTCACGTCATCGAACTGCCCAAGGGCGGCCACGGCAACGGAGGTGTAATTCCAGGAGGTTACTATGGGATGGACTCTACCCAACCTTCCCCGGACCAGTCGGGTCTGGACATGTCCGGCATGAAGCACATCAAACAGGAGCCGGTGTACGACCTGACGCCAGTGCCCAACCTGTTCAGCTATGGGGGCTACCAGGACAGCCAGCTGGGACCCAACAATGTCAGCATGGGAGAGCTAGGTAAAGACTGCACCACACCTCGCTACATTTCAACAACATACATGTATTATACCACGGCCCCTCAATTCAAGCCGCACGGAACACAATCGGTTACACAGAAAACGTTCTTGCTATAGAGAGTGAGTCAGGGCGATAATCTGGGAGCGAACAGATCAGGCAGGCTTAGGCACAGATATACCTGACAAGGTGTCATATTGTTGTATGTATAGCTCAGAGCCTTAGCAGAATTTACACCCAAGGACTTTTGAACACAAATATTACAGAAAGTAAAATTCAGTATTTGAAGTCTCTTAAGTGTGTTGCTCACACTCCTGCTTGTTGCTGCATGAACAACAGCTCTCATCTATCGATAACACATAAGCGCACAAATAAACCCACGATCGTTTTTTTTCAGACCGCATTGCCCAGAACATCATCAAGTCCCACTTGGAGACGTGTCAGTACACAACAGAGGAGCTGCAGCAGCTCGCCTGGCAGACACACTCGTACGAAGATGTCAAGATGTACCAGAGCAAGGTGAGGGTGTGATGGTTACCACGGCGTCCTGGTGTATAGGATGTGATAACACTTGATTTGATTTCACAAAGCCCAACGTAGTCCCAATGTTCCCATTTTTTCATTATCATGTTAACTTTCTCTACTTATTACTCAGTGCTCAGCTGCTCTTCCTCCACGACTTCTCCAACACTCATTTGTCTGTGTCTAATGCATTATTGTCAGTCCTGTTGAAAGCTTTGAAATAAGTTTCCTTCAGTATCCACACAATGTGGAATGATGGAAGACATAAAGGCAATTTGCTGATGTCTGTACTCGGAGATGTTCGGAACGAGAGCAGAGATATTTCATTAGTGGAAATTCAAATTTGACTCAGCCTGTCCTTTTACCGCCGTGCCGTAACTGGGAACATGCAATACCTGCAGAGGCTGTTAGAGCTTTAACAAATGTGAAATGGGTGCGTGAGAAGAGGAAAGGCATATATGAGAGTCATTAAACTGGCTGTATGTGTTTTTAGCCCCGGGACGTGCTTTGGCAACAGTGTGCCATCCAGATCACTCACGCCATCCAGTATGTGGTGGAGTTTGCCAAGCGCATCTCAGGGTTCATGGAATTGTGCCAGAATGACCAGATCCTCCTGCTCAAATCAGGTAATATGACTGGGTGGGCTGTAAACGTGTGTGTGCGTGTGCGTGTGTGTGTGTGTGTGTGTGTTTGTGTGTGTGTGTGTGTGTGTGTGTCTGACTCAAACTGAAATCCCTCTGGTTCTCCCAGGTTGTCTGGAGGTGGTCTTGGTGAGGATGTGCAGGGCGTTCAACCCGCTCAACAACACTGTGCTCTTCGAAGGGAAGTACGGAGGCATGCAGATGTTCAAAGCTCTAGGTAAGACATTTCTGCATGTCAACTGATTTCTCCTACTAATTATCTGTTCTAGTTCGACTCAATCCGCAATTCCCTCTCAGGGACCAAAAAAAACAGAAGCAGGTCAGATTGTTGCACAAGGGGGCAGATTCGTATATGGTGGAGCTGTTTGCATTAATCCATCCTGGTGAAAAGGTGAAAAAAATGTGACTGTATGTACACGGCAGCCTCCACTGTCCTCCCCCAGGCCAAGAGAGACAGAGAAGAACAGCAGGGACACACAGGGACCAGGCTCATCCCAAAAATGAGGGAGAGAGAGAAAAGAAAGGGGGAAATGTGCTATTTTTGCTCACAAGTGCATACATGACCAGAATTAGTATAATGAAAAGCTCTCTCTCTCTCTCTCACACTCTCTCTCTTTTTCCCTCTACCCTTCCCTGTCCTCCTCCTCTGTTTCCCTCCAAGGTTGTGATGACTTAGTGAGTGCCGTGTTTGACTTTGCCAAGAGTCTGTGTTCGCTGCAGCTGACAGAGGAGGAGATAGCTCTGTTCTCAGCAGCCGTACTCATTTCCACAGGTCAGTGCACACACACACACACACACACACACACACACACACACACACACACACACACACTCTCCTCCTTTTACCGCTCACATAAATCAAAGTACCTCATGGAAAATAAGATCCTCCCTTGCTTCCGTTCCTCTGCGCCAGTGAATTATTTAGGTTGAAATGAGCACAAACACTTGATTAACACTGTTGTCTTTTCATTCTCCAACCTCAGATCGGCCGTGGCTGATGGAGCCCCGGAAGGTCCAGAAGCTGCAGGAGAAGATCTACTTTGCTCTACAGCACATCATGCAGAAGAACCACATGGATGAAGATGCGTTGGCTAAGGTAGGCCAGGACTCTGCAGTGACTCCTAATGTTAATAATGAGGCCTGAAGCTAAAGGAAACAGCCACAATGTGTCACATAGTCCAAACGCAGAGACAGAAATATATTGCCGTTTGGTGTGGCTACACAATTTACAGGAGTTTAATTATCTCATCCATGAGCTTCTGTTTGTTGACACCAGGTTCAGTGCTACTCTTCTTCTTCTTGGATTAACGTAGTCCTATTCCATTACCATCAGGGCCATCATCAATCTCTCACTGTTTCTGTTCTGTCTGTGATCAGTCGGCTGCAAATGAAGGTAGCCTTAGATAAGAAACTGACATGAGCCTTCCTTGTATCTCTCTCTCTCTCTCTCTCTCTCTCTCTCTCTCTCTGTCTGTCTGTCTGTCTCTCCTTCCCTCTCTCTTCGTCTGACAGCTAATCAGCCGTATCCCAACGTTGTCAGCCCTGTGCACGCTCCACACAGAGGAGCTCCAGGCCTTCCAGCAGCTCCACCCGGAGACCGTCAACGTCCTCTTCCCGCCGCTCTACAAAGAACTTTTCAACCCCGACCCCAACTCTGCCATGGCCATGCCCAAGTGACTGCCAGGGACCACGGGGGCCTCCACTGCAAAATGCCCCGGCAACAACCCGAACACCACCGACGTGATCGAATCGCCAGACACACAGGGGGCCACGTTGACTGCACGTCTCCATGGCGAGTCATATTTCTAGAGCTTGTCCAGCCATCTGAGATGGAGGCTGGGGGGGAATGGATGGAGTCATCTGCCAGAAAACTTACAGTTACCGCCAACAATACTAGGAATGTCCAGCACTTATCCCATCCTGTTCACCGATACAGTCTGAAGAATGTATATAACAAAAACGAAACGCACCCCAGGCCACAACACAATCGGGGGTTTTCTCCTGTTTCCCCGAACTGAACTGACTGACCAGAAAATGTACAGACTTTTAACAACTAGGAACAAATTTAAGCTCAATCTTAAAAAGTGGGTAAGTTAATTTGTTTTAACTTTGAGGAAATTATTTTCTTTTTGTTTGTTTTGTTTGATTTATATTTCACATGATGAAAGTGTGAAGTGAAAGAAACTGGACGGGGGAGGGAACTGTGGACTTTAGAGACGCTATTGTAGATATTCTTCTAGTGCAGAGCGGATTCCAGTATTACTTCTTGTTCTGTTTAAAATAAGTTAGTCCTAATTTAAATATACAGCAGTCCACTGTGGCTGCTTTTACCTTGTCGATGTGTTTTTAATTTTATTTTATAGTTTCCCGTGTACAGAATTTGTAAAGTTGAGACTTGTAAAAGAATATTGGATGAAACCGGGAGTCAATTCGGGTTTGTTGATATATAAAAGCCTTGTCTGGATTTTGTTCAAATGTAAAGAAGGGTCTGCATCCTTCTTATAATGAGAACGTATAGAAATGTAAAGAGAACATATGAAGGATTTTAAAAAAGAAAAAGAAAATAATTGCTACTACTTTTCAAGGTGAAGATATATACGTAAATATTATATTTTGCAAGAAAATAATCTGGCAGATTTGCCGTCCTATCAATCATTTTTGTTGCTGCAATAATTACGTCCAATAATAGCTGGACTGCTCGCGAACAATCAAGCGGAAAAGAAAGAAAGAAATCAATCAATCAGAAACTCATAGGACCTCAACATGAAACCCGCCTCTTTACTCTAAACCCCCTCTGCTCGTCCCTCATGTCCCAGGGCCAGACAGAAGAGGACACAAATCACAACCATCACGTGGACGAAAACGCCACAAAAATAACCTGAACATGAAATCACCACAAAGTTGATTGAAACTCAACAACCCTCCACTCTTCAGAGAGTCCCTCCCGTCACTATTTGCACAATTCAGTCCGTGGACGTCAATCAGTCCAGGCTGTGAATATGAAGGACCCGTTTCTCTAAGGAGCAATAACTTCCACACTGCCTTTCTGATCTTACTCCTTCTCCTCCTCCTCCTCCTCCTCCTCCTTCTCCTCCTCTTCGTCCAGCTGTTTAGAACAGGGTAGCCCTTTTAAATAGAATGCACTATTCCTGACGCACGATCACTCCAGGGTCAAGACATCACACACACACACTCGACACGGACGCCCAGACGTGAATAAAAAAACAGAATAGCCTCCGTTGCTCCTCTTTGCAAAAATGTTAATGATCCATAAACGAAGCTGTGATGACCTTTTTGTTATTCATTCCATATTTAATGGCACTTACAACATCGCCCTTTTCCTGGTTTTTATTGCATAAATGTGATGTGGAAAGCATTTGGCCACTGTGTAAAATCATATTGGTTTCCTGTGGGGATGGTGTTTGTTCCCTGTATGAGCTGGTCACTAAGCTCAGGGGTTTTCTTCTCATTTCAGGTGGTTTTTTAAAAATCATTGAACTGATGCTTGTTTTAAGGGGTTTGTGCAGTTCTGCATTCAGCCACTAGATGCTCCGTTTATATCACTTTAGTGAATCTAATCGGATTAAAACAAAAAGAATGATGGTTCTTTCACTAAACTGCTGTCTAAAAGCTAGTTTGATAAAATGGAGACATTTGTGGGTCGTCTAAGATTTAGCTTGAGACTCTAAATAATTAAAATAAACAATGTCTCTCACTGCAATTTGCAATAGAACTCATCAATTGATCAGGTATTGGAACTGTAGTTGTATTGAAGCTGAGCTCCTAAATCCAGAATAGCACTTAGACTTTCACCTCTATTTTAATTAAAAATTACACGATTGGTTGTTGCACAGTGGCCAAACATTGAACATTCTATTGTCATCCTTATGTTGGATCTCTGCAGAATGAGCATCGTGGTGTCTCAATAGTCATTAGTGTGTGGCTATACGTCCTTGTCTGTCCCACGCTGCCTCTCAGCGACCCGTTTACCATCTCACAGGCTCCTCCTTTGACCCCTGACCCCCCTCAAACCCCAGATCAGAGGCCAGTGACTCTTAAAGACAATCACTTGCTCGTTACGACATGATGCACTACACAGCATCTCTCAGGGAGCAACTCTTTTTCTGACTTAACATTAAAAGAGGGTTTAATATTTTTGCAAAATTTACAAAAAAAAGAAATGTAACTATTAAAAGCATTACTTTTTAAGACAAATACTGCGTACGCCACCAACGTATGTCATCAACAGAATCTGCCCAGACAAGGCTTTGACAGGTGTGCGTCTGTGTGTGTGTGTGTGTGTGTGTACTGTATGTGTGTACAGAGAATGAATTCACTGTCCAAATCTTCTTCAGAGCCCAGACTATATGACAAGCATTGTTGAGCATCAAAGTAATAAAAGCAAAAATATACGTCAAGTGTGTTGTTTGTACGCTAACGTCTACTGCTTATTGTGCTGCTTGAGACAGTGAGGGAAAGTCCATTAGTAGAGATATAAGCTGTGAATCGAGCACTGACACACACACACACACACACACATGCCTGGGACAGTGAATTCCAGCTCTGAATAATATGAAGTTTGTTGTGTGTGTGTGTGTGTGTGTGTGTGTGATGTTTTTATTTTCCCTTGTTAGACTGTGAATCAGCGGGGGGTGTGGGTGGGGGTGGGGGATGTGCTGGCAAAGAAAGAGTGGCAATGCAACACTGTAAGTACGATACTGTAGCAATAAGAACCGGAGGCATTTACTACTGTCATGTTTGCATTGTAAGATTATTTTTTATTTTATTACTATTTACTATTATTATTGTTCTTCTTATGACTACTATTATTCTATTACTATTAGCCTATTGTTGTTCTGTTCTATTTGCATGACGTTTCATTGCAATGAAACAATCGGGGGCTTATTTGTGTTTTCTCTTCTCATGATATTGTGGGACTCTGTGTGTGTGGGGGGGTGGGGGGGGGGGGGGAGGGAGTCATTGGCAGGCAGGGTATGGGGGGGGGTGCTGGGGGTCAAGGCAGAATAATTTCCTGATTTCTGTTCTTTCAGACACAAATTTGGGGGAGATTTTTTTTTTAAATAAATTGCTCTTATTTATATGCAACCGATTCATAATTTGTCGTTGGATTTTAAAACATTTAAAATTGTTCTCTCTCAAACGTTGAATGTGTGAGTTGGTTCTATTAACTGTACAAGAGCGGGGGCCCTTTCTGAACTGGCCTTATTGTAACGGAGGGAGCAGAGACCCCCGCCCCTTAACCCACGGGGGGGGAGGTGTGATCTATTCTGAATGTTATGAAGTCGCCTGTTCAGTACAAAGGGGCTGAACGCATCATAAGCCTTTCTTTCTCCACTGCATCAATGCAGACAGATATCTCTATATACTTGGTTTGTAATACATCTCCTTACTTTTCATCAAATACACTCCACCCTAAAATCCCCCCCCCCCCCCCCCACACACACACACACACTCCCTCCCTCACCCCCCGAGCAAGCCTGCGTGAGCGTGTACACGTGTGATCTTTTCTCTGACGAGACCGTGTAAACTTTCTTATTGCATTACAGGTGTGTGCAATCGGGATTAGTGTTGAAAAATTGTTAATTTATTGTTTAGAATGTCTTTGCATCCCAGCAAGAGCAAATAAAACAAAATGTAGCAAACCTGTAACCAAAACCTTAAAGGTAACTTTGGGCTACAGAACCTCTTTTACACACAGGACTGACAATGATACAAAAACACACAAAAAATAAAACTTGTTTTTTTTGTTTTGTTTTTCAAAGTGCCATAGCTAGTAAGCAGAGGACAGATTGACAGAGAGGGGGCGTAGATGCTTTATTATGTGAGTTTACTTGAGAACCAATCAAAAAAGGAGATATCCGAGGAAAATGTGTATTTGCTTATGATGAATAACTGTTTTTAAAGAATCCATGTTTTGTTTTGCTTTGATTTGGTGAGAAAGGGACTCTGCACGACTCTGAACTCAAACCGTCTACCAGCTCGACTGTAGCACCGTTTTCATTTTGAAGTGTGAGAGAGAGAGAGAGGGAGAGAGAGGGAGGGAGAGAGAGAGTGTGTGTGTGTGTGTGTGTGTGTGTGTGTGTGTGTGTGTTTGTGTGTATGTTTGTGGTAAATCTGCATTTACCTCATTACCCCATAATTTGTCGGATGGGAGCGGTTTGCAGTTCAGAGCTCTGCAGGGCCTCAGTGAGTCCTCCTTTGAGATGTACATAAAATGTGAAGGTCTGAAGTGATTTTTTGTTAAATTCTATATTTTATCGCTTTTGTAGACATTTTGTTGTGGGAAGAAAAAAATAAAAGAAATTTTATGGGTGGACCACAGCCTCATTTTTGTCTGGCACACACACGCACAAACAATTTAACATTTTTTAAGTTTTATTTTATTTTAGCCAAACATGGAATAAATGCCTCGAATTAGTCTTTATATTAAAAAAAAGGTATAACAACATAAAACATTTTTCACACACAGTATTTAGTGAAGCTGTGTCTTCCATTGGACAAAGATCCCATTGTTTCACAGACAATGCAATAACTCCTTAACGGAGAAGTCGAGTTAACATTGAAGTCCTGTGAGTTAATTATCCTTCTTTACTATATCTGTTTACTATTGTGAGGGAGCTGGGGAGCATTGCCCTCACAATGGTGAGAAGGTCACACTCCATAGACCTGCAGACATGAGTTTGGTGTCGTGACCTATGCAATACATGTGACTGATACAGGAAGTGGCAGCGTTTGACTGTGGATTCACATTTTTTACTCACACTCATATGCATACACATTCATACTACAGACTGCGATGCTGGTTGTAAGGGTTCACCAGCTTTATAACTAAATATGATTGTTTTGGATCACAATGGTGTGTGGATAATGCAGGGCCAGAACACACACCCCTGGATCAAATTCTTTCAAATGAAGGACACATTTCTAGACGGATCTCCTCGAATGGGACAGTCTGACCTTCAAAGTGTGTGAGCGCAGCAGGAAAAGAGACAAAACCTTAACGTGCTGGTACATATACAGTATATATAAACCCCCCACCTATGTATACATGTGGGTTTGTACTACTCAAGTCAAAAGTTACATCCTGGTTTCGTTGCACTCTTCTTCTTCTTCTTCCTCCCCTGACGCCGGCTCTGCCTCAATGTCGTTCTGGCGGCTGTCCGTATGAGTTCTTAATTCTGAACAACACAAAACATCGGTAAGCGACAACTCGCTCAATCATTACCACAAGAAAGAGAATACTGACAGGCCTGGGAGGAGGTCCAGGCAGCCGGGATGAATAATTTGGTTTGATTTGTTGGGGAGAAATCTTGGAGAGGACGCGAGAAGAGAACGAGGAAACACAAAGCACCTTTGAAATATCAAAACAACTGCGTGCATGCGTGTGAGTGTTTGTGTTTGTTTGCCGGGCTTGTTTGTTTTCGAGCGCAGTTTCTTTCCGAGCAGTTATCCTCCAGATGCCGGTATCGCGTCTACCAGGAGACGTTAATTAATAGCTAATCAAAGCTAATGTCTCAGCAGCGCATCTCCAGCACAAAGACATGATTAATACGTAATCAAAGGCCGCGCAGCACAACGCACAAAGCAGGGCCCACCCCCACGCCTCAAACGCTACTGTTGTCATAGAAATAAATGAACACTCGCAGATTAATTAGTTGGCTGTTGTTGTGTGTTGTGCTCATTAGAAGTTGCCAGGGATTCATTTCAGAGCCAATCTCAGCCTCCTGAGTGATGACACACCAACGACATGCACAAACACAAGCGCACTAGAGGAAACGCATACATGCATATAGATGGAAAATTCCTCTGTACACACTGAGGAATGCACGTGTACACACCTTTTTTTACAATATTGTCCGTGCACACACTCTCCCTCATTTGTTCCCTCACAAAACACACTCACATACTGTACTGTTGTTCTCAATGAAGGGGCATCTTCAGTTCTGCATCTCAGACAATGTTTATACACACTTAATATTCAAAGTTTACACGCACTTATTATTCTGATAAACTGTCATTAATCCCCCTGAGAGTTGTTCACACCTTGGACATCCCTGGACAGAGTGCAAGGGTTCCTACCATCTCCACCCTGAGGACCTCATGACTCTGACGACCCTCAATATGTGAACCAACGGGTCACCTGGCCGAGGTGTGGACGACTCTCGCAGGGAGACGGCATGTGCCTGCGTTCTCACCTGTTAGGCCCAATCTGTGGCAGCAGGCGTTGCAAGTGTGTTTGTGCAGAAAGCCCTTGATGGCAGCGCCTCCCAGGTTATCAGGACCGAAGAGCATCTCACCCCTACTACCACTGCATGAGGGTAAGGGACAAATTCAGAGTTCAGACTGGATAAAATGTTCCATCTGTCTTTAATTTCTAAAAACGCAAAAGCACTCAAACCAAATGTCAAGACGAACCAAATGATGTGACAGGTTAGTGGTCACTCTCACCTTTGGTCTTCTGCCATAACAACGGTTGGATCAGTCAGCTCCTCGCCTACTCCTGTCAACAGCAGAGCAGATCAATTAAACATGAGACATACTGCAAATAAACACTCAATTACACACAAGCAAGCAACAAACGCACACATGCAGGAGCTCACCTTGTAAATCGAGCACCAGCAGTTCTCTACAAGTGTACTCAAAGGTCCAATGGGAGAACGCAAGGAGCATTTCCTCCAGTGAGCAACAGGGGGCGATCTCCTCTCCTGTGTTGTTGTTGTACTTCCTGAAGTCGCCCGCCATGTTTCTTTCAATCGTCAGCCACTGGCCGTTTGAATGCCAGAGGACAAGAAACACGTCTAGAAACCTGGCAAAGGGAAGAGAAAAATACTAGTACACAAAAACTGACAAGTTAACGTTAAACACACACACATACACACACCTTGGAAAGTGATGCATGTCGACTGGTTTGACCTGGTTGAACACTTGCATCATCTTCTGGGCTGCTTTCTGCTGCTGGATCTCCTACAGAGATGCCAACGATCGGTGGACAAAAGGTTAAGAGACAATAAACTCAGTGACAGAGTGCAAATTCAGGAACATATAATTCATAATGATCAATGAAGTTCAGATCTGAAAGGTTTATGGAAGTTCTGGAACAAATAAATGAAGACTGGGAACAATCGGTGAACCTGAGATGACCAGACATAATATTTATACCCACAGAGACCCACAGAGTAACCAAGCGGCGTTGATTGCCTCTAATTAGACACGTACATTCTGACCAGATTTGCGTTCCTCTCACCCTCAGACAAAGCTGCTGCGCTGTGCTACCATGGAAGTACCTCTGCCAGATACAAACCACCTCCGGCCTGAAGGCTTTGACCACGTACACCAGGCCGGGCCGAAGAACCTCCTGCTCTGCCCAGGTACAAAGCACCCGGCAGCCTCGACGCAGACCCCCGTCCAGGGACCCCTCTTCACTGGAGAGGGGCTGCAGGATGGCGGACAGGCCGTGCGATGACCAAGTGGAGCCTGGAGCGCCGCAATCGCCGTCCTCTAACATATACACACTGACCTCTTCGCCGCCTGCAGAGGAAGGAGCGAGGACGGGGTGGAGAGCACGTGAAGTCCCATGAAGACAAGAGGTTAGGCAAGACGGTCCCACCACAAAACAAACACCTACCTAGAATGGAGACCGGGGTGAAGGGGATGGTCTGTGCCAGTCTCATGAGGTTGTTTCTCTCCATCGCTGTGAGCACACAACACAATCAAGATGGCACCTCAACATTTATTATTGCCCTTGATTTGACCAAATCCTCCTTTTTAATGATACAATACTGATACCTGAGTAGTGTGGATACAGATTGTCGGTGGACTGGAACGTGGAGGTCTTGCCTACGACATCACAACAGAGGCAAATTAAACACAAACCGATAAATGTCAAGTTTACGAGCAAACGATGACAATAATAATATAGAACTACCTTCAGTCATGACTCCACTTTGTAATCTGCGACAGAGATCAAGGACAAAGACCGAAATTGAATGTCATTACGAAAAGATTTCCAGCAATTGTGGCTAATGAGTTATAAACCTTGCAGACGTACGAGGACCTGCAGCTCACAGATCGGGCCCAGCTGTTCCACGCCGAGTGAGAAGGACTCCACACGTCCTGAAGGAACAACACAAGCGTCAACAGGATCTTCATCACTCCAAACCTTCGTATATGTACAACAATCTAGGAGACTTACGTGATGGGCAAATTTCTGCTTTGGCATCAAATCCACAGCGTCAAAATCTAAGAGAAGATTGTCCAGAGTTACATGCTGCACATTTGACTTGGCCATAGCACTACTCTACTGAATTTAAAGTGGGACAGTAGATCCCTACTCAGCTGACTGAGGCTGGTTGAAGCAGACCAACAGCTGGGTTCTCCTCCTCGCAACCTCCTGCTCCTCTGGCGCCGTGTGTCGGATATATGCCACTGCATGTATCCCTGTTGTCATTGGACATAAAGAAGCTGAGAAAAGCTGAAGTGTATCTGGAGAGACCACATCGTCATGACTACAACTACCGTACCGTATCTGAGCTGCTTTCTTGTATCTTCACCGTCTTCTTGTTCTGACTTCTGCCTCTGCTGTCTTGAGTGAAATCGGAGGACTTGGACCACTCTGGAGGATAAACACACACATCTGACATGTTAGAGGCTGTGTGTGTGTGAGTGTATACTGAGCCTAACCCTCTAGAAACCACATCACCTCTGCTCCTAGTGCATTGTAGCGACGCATCTTCCCTCATGCTCTTCCCGCCTTGCAAGCTCTCTTTGCTGATTGGTTCGTTGAGGAAAGGGAACGATCCTCTCAGTGGACTGAGTGGAGCGCCGGAGAACGTCATGTTCTCCACACTGGACGACAGAGACCTGCAGTGACCGTAGTGACGGTCCCTCGACAGACATTTCCACCTGGCAGATTTCACTTTTCTCTCCCATTGGCTGGACACTTTACACAGAGAATTCGGTTTGGTATCGTCTTGACAACAGGCAGGATTTACCAAACCCTCTGAGATGTCCTGAGGGTCAGAGAGCAGGAGAGCACGGCTAGAAGACCTGGATAATTTCAGGCTGGACAGCTGCTCTTGTGCGCTCTTCTCTTGCTCTTCCTGCTCTTCTTCTTCTTCTCCCTCCTGCTCTTCCTCCATAGACATCTCCTCCTGACTGGGATACAAGTATGGGTCGCAGGTCCAGAGCTTATGAGGCAGCGATTCCAAACTTCTCTCGCTGAACCCAGGGGAGTGAGGAGAGCGACAGCGAGAGGGCGCGCAGGACTGGCAGGGAGTCTGATGTCTGGAAACGCCCGGCCATGTCTTATTGGGTTGTAGCCCAACAGCAGACGGTGCCACCTAAACAGAGGTAGAATCACATCTTCATCACGTTGTGGATGCTTAAGTCAAGTGGATGTTCACAAACACTGGGATGGTACAAGACACTCTGTTGTCATGTTGTTGAAATCTACCTTATATCACTTTTTAATAAGAGCGTTACAGCACCTCTTTTTCTCCTTCCTCGTCCTCCTCATCGTGTCCTCGTTTTCTTCCCCTGCTCGCCCCTGTGGCCATCGCGTGACTCTCCAGTCTGCTGTTGGCCAGGTTGTGGCCCCTCAGCAGTGAAGGTGGAGTGCTTCTACACAACTTAGCAGAGACTCGCCTCACGCTGGGCAAATCGCCGTCCCCTCCGCCTCTGTGCAGCGGAGTCCAGCTGTGAGACAAGACGTCCCAGGACGCTGCGATGGGTCGACATTGGGTGAGACGCGCCTCCTCCTGATGCAGGCTGTCAGAAGCGGAGAGCAAGGTGAGCGTGTCCACAGCCAGAGCAGACAGGTCCTGGAGCTGACCCAACTGACTGTCCAACTCGGACAAGCTGTCCTGGTTGAAGCCGACCTTCTCCGAGACCTCTGCCACCAGCTCGCTCGTCTCCTCCGCTCTGTAGGACACAAACAAAAAGGACACCAAGTTCATTCATAATGGAAATGTGCTCATAGCCACACAGGCTTCCCACCACTGAACCCAATGTTTCCAAACCCGATCTGACCTCTCTGCTGTGGCTCTGATCCGGTTGGCCTGACTGCTGCGGAGGCCTTCACTCTTCTCGTGGAAGTAGGCTTCTACACATTGCTCCTCAAACTCATGGAGCTTCTTAAGGTCCTCATGGCCCAGGTAGAGCTCTGGTAAAGAAAGCCAGGCAAGATAAAAACGCACGACTCGACCTTTGACCTTTGTGCTATGAGGATTGTTAATGTTTGCTTGCTTTTTAGTGCTAAAATTTCTTCAGATCTCAGAATACAAGTCGGGTTCTATCCAGTTGCATATCTCTTCAATTCCAGCAGAGTGACATCACAAGTGTGTGTGTGTGTGTGTGTGTGTGTGTGTGTGTGTGTGTGTGTGTGTGTGTGTGTGCGTGTGCGTGTGCGTATGCGTGTGTGTGTGTGTGTGTAACGAAGCAAACAAACACTCCCAATACAAAAGGCCACTCACTGAGTCCAGAGCGTCTCTCTTCCTGCTCAGCCTCTCCACTCAATCTCCTGTAGATGGCGCTCACACCCAGAGTCATGTGACTGAGGACGATAAGGGGCGGGGGCAGCCATGGCCTGTCCTGATAGGTCATTATGTACCGATAACGGTTGTACTTCCAAAGCTTATTGGACGAGGACGCCATGTCAAAGTAGATGTTGCTGTTTGACAGAGAGACGCAGGTTAAATAATAGCGATCAGCACGTCAACACTTTGAAATTTGAATCTGGAAACGTTATTTCATGAACTTGCTTACTTGAAAAATGCAATGAGAATGTTAACCATGATGATGTACTGGAAGAACATGTAGACAGCCTGGAGGAAGGGCGTGAGGAAGGAGCCGGGAGGACATGGCTGATTGTTGGCACACGCTATCAACACACACACACACACATTTGTACTTGTACTTCAAATTGACAATGCCCCAGACTGACTAACGTATAGCACAAAGACGAGAGTGCCTGAATGTCAGACGGTATAACTGACCCATATTTGGTTCCTGATGAATAAACGCTCTTCTCGTCCCATTATTCACTTTGCTTTGAAAAAAATTTACATCAGCGCAATTCTATACAATCTATTTCATATATGCAGAGGTGGAATGAGGACAAGTAGAAGATTTGTCTTCGTGCCTCATGTAAAACACTCACAGCTCATGACTCAGACTTGACAGTATTTGGACTTTTCCACTCACCATCTATCTCTCCTGCATAAACTTCTCCAAAGATCATCCAGTACGGCTGGAAGACCACATCCCTCGCTAGGGCCCAGGTTGGCTCGGCGTCAGGTGACAGGATGGACTTCCTGGAGACTCCAAAGGTCAGCAGCACTATTGCCATCATCACCACAATGAAAAACATGTTTCTGGTCTGGGCAGATAAAATCAAGCCATGAGAAATTGCAAGAAAGCATAAAAGCAAAAAAGTCGATGGACATGTGCGGCCCTACGCACCATCTTAGTGATCATAGTGAGATATGGACCAGCATATTGGTTGACAGCCAGTAGATCCGTCACCCTCACAAACCAGAAGATGATGTCCAGACAGTAGCAGATACGCCCGGCTTTCCTGTAGGGTTCGGCGTGCCAACGCATAGCCAGTCCAATCAGGAAGAGGACGATCGCAATGGAGTCAGATAAGTTCCAGTACTCTGAGAACCAGATCTTCAGCTTCTGGCTCAGCTTTCTCGGTTCTGACATGAGAACCTGAGAGAAGACATCTTTAATGCAGCATTAAGTAGTCAAGTAGTACTGCTGTTATTATTGGTTTTGTCTCTCATACATCTTGTTGTCTCACCTCTCTGGTTTTCTCCACTGCGGTGGACAGGATGTACACTATGACCAACCACTCCTGAACACTGGGCCGGTCCTGCATCTTCACCAGGACCGTGAAGGTGAATAGCATGAGAAAGGCTAAGTAAGACATCTACAATAGAGAAACAGAGGCATGTTCAAACAAACATATACACAATATGCAATAAAGACGAAGGTGCAGCCAGCCACATTATTCACATGCAAAATAATATGGGCTCCACCTACTGTGTGGAACCAGAACTTGACAACGGGAGCTGTGTAGAATTCATAGAGTCTCATGACCCAGAACCAACACTGAGTGGTCAGAAAGGAAACAGTATCAGATACTGGACCAAGACACCTGTCACGCCAGGAAAAACCTTTCTCTGCATCGTTACCACCCTGTGAACCACCCTGTGAGAGGAGAGAGGAGAGGAGAGGAGAGGAGAGGAGAGGACAGGAGAGGACAGGACAGGAGAGGAGAGGAGAGGAGAGGAGAGGAGAGGAGAGGAGAGGAGAGGAGAGGAGAGTGGAGATGAGGATTCTTCTTTGCATGCTGATAGCATCTCCCATTGACAGAGAAAATCAATACCCTTGCTGTCTTAAAACGCTTTGCTGTCCCATCAGAACTCAAATGCATGGTGGTCGAGACCAAAGCAAGGTTTACTTTGTTACACTGTTGGTGCTTTACCATGTGCCCAGTTCCCTTTTGTGTCTCTATTGGCTTCCCAGAGTCCCGTGGCACATGACACATT
The DNA here is from genome assembly GCF_046128005.1 of Genypterus blacodes. Taxonomy (NCBI): domain Eukaryota; kingdom Metazoa; phylum Chordata; class Actinopteri; order Ophidiiformes; family Ophidiidae; genus Genypterus; species Genypterus blacodes. The sequence continues at coordinate 862,486 of NW_027466940.1, read as the reverse complement.
TCTGCCTGGCTTTTAAACTCCAGCAGCAAGATGGCAGGAGGCAACAAAAGGCTCAGGATGATCTACAGGATAGAAAAGACCCAATCATTTGTGAAACACGTTTTGCTATGTGCTGTAGAATTGGAGGACAGTGCTGACAATTTCCACAAACCTTCAGAAAGGAGTTCTTCCGCATGTTTAAAGGGCCGGTCCAGAGATCAGTGAGGAGGGTTTGGGTGCAGGAATGTGACACAAACGGCCTGTGACCTGAGGAGACAGCCATCTGCAGGCAGGTGAAGTGGCTCCACGCTTCCATCTCAGTCGTCAACAGCTTCATGGCCATCTGCTCGTTCTGGCGAAACGCACAGTCCAACACGTCCACCGCCAGCTGCCCGAACTCACTGACACACAAGAGACAAACAAACGGTTGCCAAGTGCCACAGAATCCATGATACATCAAAGAACAAACACACAATATACACGCTTACAGCTGATTTACACTTGTTAACTGAGTCCAGGCTGGTAATCTTCTTAATTTGGATAAATACTGTAGATTAGTTTGGATTAGGGCAAAAGTATTCATATTCATTAACTCTATTAATACAGCAAAAGGAACATTACTATCATACTGTGTACATTTGTATACTTTTTCTTTTCACTACCTGTTGGATTGGTAGTTTTTAATGTTTTCTAATGTTATATGTTTACATCAGTAGTTTTAAAACATCACTGTAACATCACTGTAACTCATATTCTTCATGTGCATATACATGTCATTTATATGGTTACAACATCACAGATTGGGCCTTTATTCATGAGCGACACACACTCACAGCGAGAGTGATCTGAAGCGCTCTGTGATGTTGTCGTCCATGTTGCTCTGCCGTGCCTCGAAGGCCATAGAGCGGTAAAGCTTGCAGGCCACCGTGGCGCGCGCCAGAGCTTCCTCGCCGTGTTGCCACAGGAACAGCGCCATCTGTTGGCGCCGCTGAAGCACTGCCCACACAAACAGGTCGTTGAAGTTGAAGGGGAGCAACAGCGCAGCATCGCTGAGGGCAGGGGTCACCGTCACCTCTGGGCGACTCGCAGGTGGCACGTCTCTCCCCTAGGACGGAAAAGTGAGAGAGAAATGGACATAATGCAGGAGAGGAGACATTTGACAGTGTACTGGACTGTGACCCCAAGGATGAAAACTTTTCAACCACCTGCAGTTTGTACGGCTGCGCAGTTCTGAAGAAATGCTGTGGACTTCTGCTCATCTTAGTACTTAGTGTAATTCCTCTTCTCTGTGTTGACAAGGAGCCAGATCTGTCCCTCATACCCTCCTACACACATCCACAAATATGAGCATACAGTGTGTGCAAGCTACAGTAGTATAGAACATTTATAAAACATTTATAGAACACTGACCTTTAAATGTAACATAGACCAACCTGCTGTGTGAAGGAACTCACCTTGTCCTGCAGGCGGCTGTACGCAGCTCTGAAGTGTTTGCGTGTATATGTGCTGCGATACGCACCGCCTATCAGATACTCGATCACCAGGCCCATGTCAATGACGGACAGACGGTAACTCCTGGGCAGAGAGGTCTTGACATGCAAGCATATAGACGCACATTAATAAACATTCACATATGGATAAATACAACTATGAATACAGTTGTATGCAGCCCAGTATCCTGTGTAAAAGGCAATCACGTCTGAGTAAACACAGTGTGTAAAGTGAGACATTATGAGCTGCTCACCTGTTTCACATCTTCAACAAGGTGATGGAGGAACCTGTCCATCTGTCCCTGTGGCTGAGGAGACAATCAGCGGTCACACAATGACATAGACAGATACAAACTAGGACCAACTACACAATCACAGAGTTGCAAGAAATGTGTGTCCTTAGTCTGTTTCTTAGGGGTATATACAGTTAAACATAAAGTAATGATGACAAACAGCTGTACCGTCACTGAAGAACCTTTCAAACAAGTATATTATTGCTTCTAACTATCTACTTCTGAAAAACAAATAAGTGTAAAGATGATGTAGAGCAGAAAACAACATTTAACATAATATTAACCGAGTTATAGAGCTCTTCCAGGCGATCCACAGTGAGAAAGTGGTTCATCGTCATGCCGTTGTCAATCAGCAGTTTGACGAAACTGACGCGGTCCATGACCAGAGCGTCCAGCATGGCCTGCTCCAAGGACCCCACCTGGACATGGCACAGAACACCATCACTAAACTATCAACCTAAACACATTGGTTTGCAGTAGTGATAAACTTAGATGACCTCACCTGCCAGTGCTGCCTGTACACCAGGATGTGTTTCTGTGCAATGTCAGCTCTATCCCAGGCCAGAGCCATACTCAGCTGCTCTGCAGGACTGGCATTGGTGCCTATTCATCAGATATTATATCATACAGATAACATAACCAGACACAGCGATATTGTTGAGATTGCTACTTTCTTAGTTCCATTCATAGTCAAGGACAAGAAAAGAGAGACAATTACCCTTCAGTGTGGTGGTCAAAATGGCTGCGTCTGGTGTCTGCTGCTCTTCTGACTCGGAGTCAAAAATGGTTATCTGTTGTTCAAACACATACACTGAAATGATGGAGGTGTCAATTTCACGGCCTGCTTTATCGTATTAGCGTAAATGCTGGGGCCTTTCATTCAATTTGCACTCGCAATCTCTGCATGTGTTAAATCTTCTCAGTTGATTATTTTCAACACAAAATGCCTTGGAAATTGAATAAACCCCTGGCAACTCCAGCTGCCTGCAGAACCAACCGCATTAAGCTTATCTCCTGTGTCCGTACAATGGATATACGTTTAGGGAGTCTGGTGGTTGCGTTGTTAAGATGTTTATCAGGTACTATGGTTTAAAATGTCCCCAGTTCAAGTCTGGCCACAAATCTCTACTGCAAGTAATTCCATCACATTTCTCTCTCATCAGCTTTCCTGTCTCTCTCTCTCAGCAGTCTTCAAAAAACAGAAAGTAAAACTCTATACTTCCTTACAGACTGTCTGTGGTCCATGCACTGCTGGAGCAGAGTGTAGAGGTGACAGGCCTCCGTCCGCTCAACGCCAAACACATTTCCAATCCTAACGAGGAAGTAGTCCTTAATGTCGGCATCCAACTGCCTAAAGATACAAAAATCATAGAAATGAGAGGCAATCAGCAGATGATCAAACTCTCGAGGTCTATGAGGTAAACACACACACACAAACACCTGTCTGTATCTGTCTGCTTGTGTAGGAAGGCGAGGAGGTCAGCAGCCCTTCCCGATCCTTCAAACACAAACACGGGGACGGGAGGAACACTGCTGACGTAATCCAGCACTGTGGATATGATGCCTGGACCTCCCTCCACCACCACACACACCACCGGCACTCTTTGGTTCAATCCTGCGAAGGAGCAGAGAGGTAGGACGTCATCGCTCAGATCAAACCACTGCCCCTTCCGTGCTTTGAGTTGCACAAACATCGCAACTCACGAGCGTGGATCTTCTGCAGCTGGATGTGCTTCTCCAGCCTCCTCCTGAGGCCTTGCTGGCAGCCATGTCTACCCAAAGTTCCATCATCTACCAACAGGAAGTGGGAGTGGAAGCCATTCAGACAGGCCCTCTTGCTCAGTGGGTTCCCAAGCGACTGATAAGGCCTGAACACCTATATAAGGTCCAGCAAAAACACAATCAAATGTCAACAAAGAGCCAACCACAACAACAAAGTGTAGCGTAAATTGATCTGATATTAAACAAACACTCACATCCCTGCCTATGAGGTCTGTGTTGTTATCAATCGCCCCCCACGGTGTGATGCCTACTGCGTTCCGTTTCCTGCGGTTGTGGCTCCCAAATGTTTTCACTGCGTCGCCAACATACTTGGAAACACCTGGAAGGGATGTACAGTATCACAATATACAGGCCGTCAACAGAATCAATCAGTGGCATTCCTCACAATCAGACAAGGACGATGACAGACTCAAAACTGTGTCAGTGTTTCTAATTCCAACCTGTGTTGATGCCGTCGGTGAGTATCCACGCCCCTGTGCTGAGGGCAGCGGTGATCAGGCCTTTGCTGAAGGCCTGCTTGACCTTAGGGGGCAGGGCGAAGTTCTCTGCACCTCCCTGGACAGTCAGGAGAAGCTTCGGTCTCTCCATCTGCCACTCCTTCAACATCAGTTGCAGTAACACGTCCGGCTTTGTGTCCACAGCCATACGCACGTACTGCAGAGGAAAAACAATGAGCGGACTGGGACTGAGAAGTTTAATGGTTGTTGTGCAAACACATCAAAGCTCTGTTTGCCAGTTTACCGTCTTCTCACTCAAGGTCAAACATTTACCTTCATTCTTGAAGTAATAATCCCTGACAGAAACTGACGTTGGTGATATCTGGTGGTATTCTAGGGACACATACAGCTGAAAGACTTACTGACCTTAGCACGACAGGTCCGTGTGGCAACGTCCTGGAAATCTATGGTCCCATAGGCATCTGTGGTCCTGGCCCTGGTGTGCAGCTCTATGGACCAGTCCTCCTCCATGTCCTGTCCAGGAGCAGGACAGAGCGATATAGGGGGAACTGAATCGTGCCAGGAGTGCTCCCCCATCAGGTGTCCACAACAGCATCTGGTGAAAGTGAAAGGAAGAAGATGACAATGTTTTCAGGGGTAGTAGTTTTCAGTAGCAGATGACTTAAACCAGACAAAAACAATGATAAAGGGGACATTCGGGCTAGCTCATTAATACAGATTGTCCAGCTGGATGAGCCAGCTACTTCACAAATACATATCAGATTTGCAAAAACATTTATCTGATCTGACAACACTGCAAGAGGACAAAATCTCTTTTCACGTTCATGAATCTTACCTGATCAGGCTTTGGCATACTTGACATACTGGAACACATCTGTGAAAACACAAGAGCACATTACGGAAGAACACGGCCAAATATTCTCACACAGCTACTACATATGTATGTATATATTAACGACACACACAAGCTCCATATTTTCCTCATTCTTGGCTTTTCACTTTACCTGTGTAGATCGCGGGAAGAAGGGATAAACTTCACACACTCTCGCTTGAAGAAGGTTTCCTCAATCCAAGGCTTCCGTGACTGGAATAAGAAAATAAACGTTTTACTTCAAGAAAAGGCAAATCCTAACAACCTGTTCGGTACAATAACACGAATCTTCCTAAAAATCATCAATGACCTTTTCGGTGAAACTCATAGCCTTGCAGTCACCCACCTACTGTCCATGCAGGTCTTCAGCGCATTGTAGGTTACGCCCAGTCAGAATACGCTTAAAAACACTGACCGGACATGAGACACACCAGTCAACCTCTCACTTGACTTCACAGCACTTTTTTCTGGAGGTCCCTCCCGTCCTCTGTCCTGCTCCTGTACTGCATTTCCCCAGTCACACACTAACAATGGCCATTCTGAGTGAAGCATTGTTGATAGGAAACACATACACACATCCCCTTCCTGAGATTAGTACACATGGTCCAGGACTGCTGTGCAGCCTACCTGGAGACTATGTAAACACCAAACAAGGCTGTGGACTATAATAAGTGAAGCTCACGAGTAGTGGATCACTTTAACCAGAAAAAAAACAATGATAAATGGGACTTCTGGGTTAAATGATAAAACAGATTATCCAGCTAGAAAAGACTGTAACTTCCAAAATTGAGAATTATTGTAAATCCATTAGTTTGGCGACGTCACTGTTGAGACCTCGGTTTGCTGGATGACCTTGCCTCCTCAGTTTGATAACATCACTTCCTTAGTTTGATGACATCACTTCATTAGATCGATGACGTCACTTTTTGTTGCTTCAGAGTTTTTAGAGATTCTGTTGTAAGCAACATTGGAGGCGACGCAGTTTTCAGATGGCACAGTAGAAAATGCAGCTGAACATACACTTGACTTTGTAATTTTGTCTTTAATTTAAATTTGTCTTTAAATTTAAACGTTTTAAAGGAAACTTACTTACGAAATGTACCAATCCAAGAGTGACGCATCTATGATTAAGAAGGTAACAACATGCCACTACAAGAGCAATGAGCAAACAGTTTGGACTTAAACTAATGCTTGTTTTCATTAATGATTAATCAGTATTTGTTTCTGGTTGTAAAGAGCAGTGTGGGGCTCAGGTAGTATACAATGGCTGACAATATTCAGTTGTTTGAGTGAAATATTCCTTAATTTTATCCACCATGACCTGGCAACGAGAATTTAGGCAATTTAGACTTGTTCTGAGATCTATCTCGGCCTAAAAAGCTGAAGCCAAAACGTTGCTATGAGTTTGACTCCATTATTAAAATGCAGGCAACCAGGTGGGTGTGTTTAATGTTTCTTATTACCTGTTTGACGGACTGTATCGTTTTAAGCACTAACATTAGGCGGCAAGGTGATTTTTCGTGTCGGTTTTGATGGAAACTTCTTCACACATCCGCCTGCTTGTTTGTCCACAGTTTGGGCCCTTTATTGCTTCTTAAATCAGCGACAAGATATATAATCGATAGAGGCGAGACTGTTATAGCAACACGTGTTAAGTCGTAACATTAACAACATGGATCTTAATGTTCGCTGGTGCCTTTTTGGCAAACCAGACTAACTTTAAAACTCTGTGCTGGATATGTATGTTTACTAAATGTCATTATTCCGACGTGGTGATTAACAGAATCGTCTTTGGAATCATTGAAAAGCCGATTGCTAATAAGAGCTATGAGGCAAAAAGGTCAAACAAAACGCTCTCCTTCTTTCGTGGAAAATAAAAGTGGGACATAACTCACCATGTCTGGAGATGTTCTTCACCAAAATGTGTAACATACATCTGTGAAATTCATTACTAATGTATCCACTTCATTCCAGCTCTGACAGGGACCTTTATCAGGCTCTGGTCCAAAGGGCGACCAGAGCCTTTTCAAGCAGCACTGAGGAGTTTGTAACCTCCTCCTTCAAACACACTCAGGATTGTTCACATACACCTCCCCTGTTGTCAAAATGTAAAGGGTGGAGAGACCATTATGTCCCCCACCCTAGGCTGTGTGTGTGAGAGGGGGGTGGGGGGAGGATGAAGGACCAGTAACTATGATGACACCTAGAATCCAAGACTGATGCGGCTCAGATTGATCACCATTCCAACACACTGTGTACATAAGAGCCCTGATCCTGATAAAGTCAATACAGGAGGTAAATAGTAAATAACAACACTGACGAGTGTGTCTTTCTGTTTCAGATCTGAATCAAGGTTCTGACATATTTAGCAAATTTAGCAACTGGCTTGATCAAGTCGTTTCAATGAAGTTTAAATCACACAATCATAGCAAATGTTTTAATTGCTAAAAGCCCCCTCTAACTTGGGACTATTCTGTATCTGAGTGGTAATCAATGGTTATTACATGGAACAATAATGCGAAACACAGAAGATCCTTTTTATATGAACTTTTATTTTCCAAAAAACTAAGCCACAAACTATTTGGAACGCATGTTGGAACTACACAATTAACGCAAAAAAGATCTGTAAAACTCAGCTATTCAAACCTAACTCACCTAAACAACACATGTAATAATATTATTGTACATGTAAACACCGTTTTTAACAGGTATTCTTAAGTGGCAGTTATTGTGAACCAGGCTGGAACCTTTTGCAGAAATACAACAGAATATTACGGTAAAAAGGTTATTTTCTATATTCTGCCTAACTAATGTTAAGAACTGACGGCTGGGTAACATTAGAAACAGCCCAACAGAACATACTTTTAATTTCTGTCAGGAAATTGCTGCCTTGGCCTTCTCTCAGATTAGGTCGTTACATCTTAAATGTAATACACAATTACATTCAAACATCCTTATTGGATGTCTGTGTGCGTTTGATGTTTTGAAGTGCTGGAATACACGTTCTCCTCGCCTGTCTGCGGCCATCTGTCTTCATGTCTCCATTGCATCAGCACAGGAGTCTCTGCTCTTGGACTTGTCTATTGGTCGGGACTGGTCACTGGCGTCGTCCAGCAGTGAGAGGTCAAGTTCAAGCAAGGGGACCCTCCAGAACTGGAAAGAGTTGTAAGCATCGTCCTCGCTGTTGCTGTTTGCATCCATCTAAAAGTGAAGAGAAATAGAGCTCAGGTTAAGTATTCACACCACTGCTGACAGCACCGGTTTAGCGTTGCTGACGCAGTGGGAACCAAAGCTAACCAGGAACCAACATGGACACACTTACATGCTGAGAAACAGACACAACATAGCATAGCATTGTGTGACATCTAATTCCTACCCTATGGGCATAAATATGGATTTGCTACCTCTTTGTTGCCGTGACAGCCTTTACTCTGCGGGGGAATCTTCCCCCTCAATTTTGGAACATGACTGCAGGGATTTACTTGATTTACTGCAGGGAAGTGCCTTAGTGTTGGGCAATAATACTTGGGTGTGGGGTTAGAGAATCAGTCTCTGGAGTAAATGCCCATGGTTGGAATGGTGTTGCAGTTGCATTGTACTGTTCATTACATCTACTGTAACTCTCTCTTCCCCTTGCAGAGGCTGGAGTAGCTCTACCACCTGATGCATGCTGAGGAGGAAACAGACTAAATGGCGTGTTTTTCCTGAGATTTATGTCCTTAATTTAAGCACTTTCGTATCATTCACCAGAATTTCCAAACAGCTCCAGATTCTTATTCCAAATCTAACTGAACCTATTCGTCTACATACTTTTGGCCATGTATTTTGAAGAGCTCTAACTTGCTGTACTGTACATGTGATGGGTGACATCTAGCGGACAGCTATTGTTACTGCATCCAATTCAAGCGGCCTGGCCTGGGGGGAAAAATAGACAATTGATTTGCTGTTTGTTGACTTACTCGATCACCATCTCTGTGGGGCAAAGCGGGAGTCTGTGTGGGCGCCGGGCGATCATCCCGGGCTCTCTTCTTTGCGTTAGGGATTGTGGTGGAACTGCAACAGTCTCGGGGACTTCCACCAGCGTGCACTGACGACACGCTCGCCGCATCGCTCCTGTTATTGCACTGTGTCGTCTTGCGATGTAGAGCCACTTGTTTCTGCTGCTCCGGGTCGTCGAAATTACACGATCTCTTTCGGCAGTCGCTCTCGAACAGGGATGGGAGGGCCGGCGGGCTCGCAGCCTCGTTATCAGCCATGCTTTCCAACCGCAGGTCAATGCTGCACAGCGAACGGTAACATCTTTTAGAGGGAGAGTCGTGAATCAAAGTATCCTCGGCGCGTCTTTTCGCCATTAATATGTTGCTATAGCGCTACAGTGCTATGTAATTACAATACTTACATTAGCTGTTTTCCGGTAATCTCACACAGCAAAACAAAAACGTTGTAGCCGATGCTTGTTTCCGAACCCCACCACAGTTCTTGGCAAGACCCCGCCCTGCGTGGCATACGAGCGCTACGATTGGCCAGACGCCCATGCCGAAGGGCGGGTCTTGCCAGCAAGTTATGTGTGACCCGGAACAACGTGTACCCGACAGACCAATCAGAGCAGAGTGCCACTGTCGCTATCTGACCCTGCCCACAACGGAAGAGGCCTCCATTTCTTGTGGCGCACAAGTTTTCCTTGCGTAGTCAGTTTAGTGCTTAGTAGTTTATTTTACGTATTTGCGATGTGTGAATTACCGGAGAGAGCTGATGGAGCTATACACTTAATACTTAAGAACAGCCAGGATGGTGACATTACACAATACTCTGAAACTGTATATCATGAACTCAAGTTATTATTTCAAAAATGTAATGCATATTTAATTGTATTTATTGCAAAGTTGATTAAAAAACACCAAAAGTTGATGAAAGACATGAATGGGTTATACAATAAAGCATCTATTTCTGTCGTGGCAGAATGCCCAATGGTTTTCGCACTATGGGAAAAATTTTGGGGTGAAATAGAGCAAAAGCAGACAAAGAAACTCTCCTCATATGTTGGTGGTCTCTCTGGAGCAATGCAGATCAACAAGTTACATGAAAAACATTTGAAGTAATAAATACAGTATTAAATGAACACATCTTGACAGTTTCATCCACACACAGGTTTAGAAGGTGACCGTTCATATGGATTAGACTCAGTAACACTACAGGTTTTAAAAATACTCCTGGTCCGCGGCCGTTACACAAACCAATAAAAGACGACAGAGGGGGCGGAGAAATGGAAGGTTCATACACTTACAGTACTGTTTTGCTACTGGGACATGACAGGTTAACGGTTTACCATTTAACATTAATGGTGTGAATGATCTTTGTTTTAATGTCTAATGCTTGAATGCAGTAAGCCATAGTGAATGCTCAGCCTGTGTTCAACAAGAGCAGAGTTAGGCACATTTCTCTATGACATAAATGGTATAAAAATATAACAAAATGTACCCTAGCCTTTCCTTTCCATGTCCATTTCTTTTGGGTTTTTTTAGTTTCTCAGTCTGATCTTCCACTTCAGTTTACCCGTGGTAATTCCTCGTCACGTCAGGCTGGTTGTGCCCTCTCGGCGTGGTGACTTGGCGGCCGGCGGTGAGCTCTGTTGTTGGTGGTCTTGTTGACCGTTGGTGATCACGTGTGCAGGCTTGCGCGCCACAAAGAATACACAGTCATAAACATATCTCAGCATGGAACGGTCGTTCTCTGTGTAGCTGGTCTGAACAGACTCCTTCTCCACCTGCAGGACAAACGCAAATCATCTTTGACACAACCCGGAGTCCAGAGTCACTCACAAATACGAGTTAAAATCTCGACTTACCTCTATGTGAAATCCAAAGTTAACCATAGCTGCTCTAATGTCTTCATAGCTAAGTTCAACTGAGAGCTCATTGGCCATGTTCTCAAAGTGGTACAGCAGAGGCCCTGGTGAGAAATGGAACTTTAAATGACCTGTACTGTAATTTCAATACTTTGTTGCACTTCTTTTCCCACAAACTGACTCACCAAGGTTGATCCACACTCCACCAGGTTTTAGAATCTTCCAGATGGTCTCTATATACTCTATGACATTGTGAGCTGTGTCAATAAAGAAGCAGGTAGCCACACAGTCCCATGACTCTGAAAGACACAAAGGAAATGGTGCAATATAGATTTCACTGGTGTACACTGTTAATTGACACTCAAATCATTAAATTTTAAAATGAAATTGATCAGTTATAGTTGTAGGTATTTTAATTGGACAGGCAGTGGAGCTGTTTAACCTGGCAATGAGCTGCATCAGGGCAACATAAGGTCATTGGCATGTAGGTCTCCCTCTATACTTACCTTATACAGAAATAATATTTAGTCTATTGCAACAACTATATTAGTTTAGTTTATTTACCATACAAAACCATCCATCTGTCCATCTGTAACACCACAAAGATAAAGGATAAACGTGGCGCAAGTACTGACCTGGTTCAGTGTAGACCTCGACGAAGTCCCCCGCTACCATGGAGAAGTCTGTGTCTGGTGGCAAACACTGGGGGTCCACATCTGGGAAGCTGATGGGCCGTGTCTGGTCAGATGATTTCTTGTTGTTGCTAAACTGGTGGATCCATGGATACAGGACCAGAGAATTCACCATGTCACACCTGAACGGGGGGAGCCCAGATTCATGAGGATGGGTGAGAGTATGAGGTGAGATCTTCACAACCGCACAAGTACAACATTTGAATTGTCGTCCCACTGAATGTTGGCATCTGAATCTGAAGTCTAAATTGTATCTAAAACCTACAAACATTTCAATGAGTTTGTTTGTTTGAGATGCAGTTTTTCCAACTTCACCACCAGATCGTAACATGATGTGAGACGTGTCAGTCCCTCACTGTTGTGTGAGGTAGCCGGGGGTTGTAGGAGGGAGGGAGCGTGTGTGTGTGTGTGTGTGTGTGTGTGTGTGTGTGTGTGTGTGTGTGTGTGTGTGTGTGTGTGTGTGTGTGTGTGTGTGTGTGTGTGTGTGTGTGTGTGTGTGTGTGTGTGTGTGTGTGTGTGTGTGTGTGTGTGTGTGTGTGGTACCTATTGAGGACAAAGTTTGAAGAGAAGAGCATGAAGAAGCTCCATTCGTTTCCTTGGCAAATATAACCCAGTCGAGCGATCTCCCAGGCTAGACGGCCGAGCCCAGCACCCGGAACCAGAACGCTCACCTTAGACACATCACTGACATAATAAAATACACAAAATGCACATATCACATGGCAAAGATGGAGGAAGTGACATGATGAAAATATTACAATATGATTTGATACCATTGCAACAAAAGGAGTTTGACTACTTATATCATACGCATGTGACAACAATACATAAAGAAGGGTCATTTTCAGTTTTGGCAAGCGTGTGTTTGTGTGCGCACATGACAGAAGGTGAGCAAGTGCTTGTCTTACTATTGGTCACTGGGGAAGAGCCTCTGGATCTCCTGGATGATTGGCCGGTAAGATGAGTCCCTCTCAGCCTGGCCTACTTCACTCCAGTCTCGGACAAACTGCTTTATGGTGGACTTAAGCTTGTCCATGTCAAATGTGGAGGAGGGGCGCACCTTCCTGGGATCCTCCTGGAGAATGAAGGGAATTTCACAAACTATGAAACTAAAAATGGTAGAATCCAGTTTTATTTAATGTTTACATAGCCAGACAATCATTTTATTACATCATTTAGTAATGGTGTAATAAATTGATTATCCAAGCTCATCCACAGTGTTGTACAGTTTAAAGTGAAATTCAAATGTGGATGATAATATGGGCCTGTGGGTCAGTTGGGCATGTTGAGCAGGTCAGCCTTACCCTCTCACCATACTCTATGTTCTCAAACATGTGGATGCAGTTCTGGACGATGGCCTGCAGCACCTCGTGGTTGTGGTGCACACAATGACTGATTTGCGCCAGATTAGGCAGGAAACCGGGCAGCAGGTTCTGGTGGTGCTGTGGGAGGCTCAGGAACTGACACTCTGCACGCTTGACCTGCTCCTGGACATGGATCCTGGCAGGAACAACATAACTCAGGAATTTACAAGCTTGTCCTTGTAGAGTCTCCCCATGTCTGATCTCATCTGATGAGCACTTAATGCAAGTAATTGCTGGTTATTATTTATTTATAAGCCGTTTTCCCTCTCTTCAGATGACCTCTCTTTGTTGACCTGAGCAAACACTGGGTTTGGATTCAAAAGCTTCTATTAGCGCATGTGTGGAATGATGAAGATGGACTGAGCAGTAGAATCAGGTACAGTGGCAGATCATAACAAACAAATGGCAACGGCATCAGTTTACAGATAGTTAAACGTTGATAAACGGTGAGTGTAGGTGGATCGATGCAGTCTGTCCTGCTGATGTAGCTTTAGCCAACAACAGCGTGACACTTGCTGGGTTAGACTTCCATTTATTATTCCGTTTATATGAACACTGACCGGTAAAATCTGAACGCATCGATTATTCTCCAGAAGTGCTGCCTCTCCAGCCTGGCCTCCTCTTCGGGGCTGTGTTTTACTCTTTCTTTGCGAAAATATTTTCCATCCTGCGTTCTCTCTCCCGTTGTTTCAGCCATGTCTGGTACAAATGCGTAACCGGCCAATGAAAACGAAGAATGCTTCTTCTTCGTGTGATTATTGACAGTAGCTCACAATTCTCAGTTCGTACTGCTGCCACCTACAGTTGATGGGAAAATAAAAAAATAAAAAATAAAAAATAAAAAATAAAAAAAATAAAAAAGGAAAAATAAAAAATAAAAAATAAAAAATAAAAAATAAAAAATAAAAAATAAAAAAAAATAAAAAAAAAATAAGATAAAATAAAATAAAATAAAATAAAATAAAATAGTGGTTAACCTTTGCTGAACGAAGCAATCATAATTAATTACACCATCATATACAAAGCTGCCTCGAACAGCCAAAGTGTTAATGATAATGTTGAAACGGTTGAATCAAGTAAATGATAAACTAAATGATACAAAATATGTATATGTATATTTTGGTCTGGTTTTCTGTTTTATTTTGTTCTCGCCACTGCTCTCATTTCTGATAACTGCACTTCCTTCCCTTGTATGACTACTGACTCACTGCCCTTATTGGTTTCACCTGTTCCTGATTAGTTTTCCTTTGTTCATGTCCCCTCCTGTCACATGTCTCCTCTCTGCAGCCTCACACAGCTGATTTAAGGGGGGATTATAATGACAGTATAATAATTTATATGCTGTCATCGAAAGAGCAGTTATTGTTTCGCGGGCGGGATCAAACAGCTTTGCGGGCCGGAGGTTCCCCACCCCTGCTGTAGTGGATATAACAGTTGTCAAGTGAGCAGTTAAATATTCACAGACAAAATAATATTATATAAGGTATTAAATGTGTTAAACATACAACAAAATATGATGCTGATTTAGAAAAGTAATGTTTAGATACACCCGTTTCTTCCCATTTCAAAAACTAGTAAAAACAACCATAAAGAAGAAACATATTCATCACAAAGCAAGGAACAACAGGACAAGTTTTTTTGTTGAGAGGATTTAATATTCGATGTGACACCTGCGTTTGCAGTCACGTGAAGTGTTTCCTCTACTTATTTGGGTTCACAATCTTGCCCAGAAAGTTGATGTTGCCTGTAGCGCGGTCAATGATGACGACCATAAATGGACGGTCGAACCTCAAAACTGGCACAATCCGTAAGGACATAAGCATGATGCCAACGCCTGTGGCGGCTGCAGCGGTAGCTCCAGATTCATCCACATCCAGACTTGCTTGATGCACAACCTGCAGAAAAATGGAGCAGAGATGATAGATGGATGGAATGGATATGAATATGTACTGTATCTGATATTGAGGCCCTGTTAAAACTCTCCTCTTACCTCTGACACTGCCAGGTTTGCTGTCTCTGAGATGCCACTTAAGTCCGCTTGGGCACCAAACATATCTGTCATTCCCATTGTAATCAGCATATCCTTCAGAGAGTAGGAGGTCTTAATGGAGAACTTGGGGACATGTATTTCGTACATCCTAAAACAAAAGGACCATAGCAACAGAGTCAAATATTGGAATCACTGAACTAGCCACTAAATCTGCTTGTTTTAAGCTCCTCCCACCTGGGCTTCATCCATTTTAGCCATTTGGTGACGTGGTGTGGGCAAAGGACGTTCTCCAGCCCGCTCAGCATGCTGCTATTGTCGGGCAGCAACAGCAGCATGGAATTGGTGCCGTTGAAGGGCAGGTGAAGGACTGTTGTGGAAGCATCAATGTCGTGGTAGACATCAAAACTATCCTCCACTGACATCATCTGGACTGGAACCTAGAGGATGATCATCAGAACATAAAAGTTCCTTGTAGCTCATTGCTGGCATAATTGTTCAACCAGGAAGTTATTCAAAATAAAGTGATATTTTGAACCTCTGTGTTCGCATCAACATGAAACATCTCTTGCTTGGTCTGGCTGGGGTCGAATGGAGTCTTCCACATTCCTTTTTGACATTGAAGTGTGGAATATAAGACAGGAGTGATAGTTGATGTGTAGAATTGGAAACTAGTCATCTAATTTGACAATGATATATAAAGCTGTAAATGTTTCCCTCATACGACCTCTTACCTTTGAAGTATATGTAGCTAATGAGATACATGACGGTGGCTGGATCCAGGCCTTCTACCAGCTTGTCTATCTTGCCATTGGTCTTGTCGGCTACATACTTGTTGATGGTATCGGCGCTCTCTTCCCTCTTGGTGAAGTCGACAGTGAAGCCATCAGCAAGGTAAGACTGCTTCAAGACATTGAGGAACTCTGGTTGCGCCTTGAATTTGTCATCTACGAAAACAGCAGTTCCTTCACTTGTGGCGCTGTTTTGCTTGGTGAGAAGTGTCTGGTAGGCCTGATCAACAACTGATTGTGTCAGCGCAGAGTTATTGTAACCCAGGCCATTGAAGAGCTGCTGGTGGGTTTGCCCCCGTGCTCCCACAGACAAAGCGGCCAAGGCAAGGGACACACTCGCTGGTGAGAAGAAGGTATTGCCTTCTGAGCCGGCTTCAGCTGCTAATAGCTTGTACACACGGAAGGCAAACTCTTTGTTTGCTGAGTTCACCAGTGAGACACTGTTGGCACTGTTGTTGAGGTCAGTCTGCTGTTGATTGTTGACATTTGTACCTGGATGAACATGGTGATGATGATCGCCTCTCCCCATGCAGATCACTGCTGATAAGAGCCAGGTAACCAGGGCTGCACGCATCATGTTGATCTAAGACAGTAACAGTGTCAGACTTATATTTATATCTTATACAAAGGAAGAGCGACGTCATCAAACTAAGAAATTAACATCATCCTAACAAACAGTTACAACACTTACACATTTCTAAGTCTAAAAATATTAATGTAATTTTTTTGTATTGTGCCCAAAGACACTTTGCATACTCTTCAAAATCAATAACATTAAAGTCTAATTTGTCTTTGGCTCTTACAATGTTGATCTAAGGGTTCAATAGTGCATCATTGCTCAATGTGCTGTGCAATATCAGCAGCTTCTCATGCAGACATTTAAGATCACAGAATGTGGAGTTTAACAGCTGATTAGACCTCTTTTCAGGTTGAGTTTGGATCAGCACAGCAATGAATCCCTGTGATTTGCTGTCATTTCTAATAAATTGAAGATGACGGCTTGTGTTTTCTCTAAATGTTCTGGTTTGTGTTCTGTTTCAACACAAAGCAAACTATAGGGTCAGTTAGTGACAGGACCTGAATGTTCTGAATGCCAATCTTTATTTAAACCAACGCTAAGGGGATTACTGACTGACAGGAACTTTCATTGCCACGCCCCAACCCAACAAGTGTCACAAGCCTATGAGGGGGTTCAGGTACACACACTCCTGGAAGGAGACTTAATCAGTCAAAATAACACAGAATGCATGTGTGAGTGAGCCTTTAATTTGAAATTCGGGAGATCATGTAGTCAAATTTACAAAACAGGTCTCATAACACAAAGAATTAAACAATATTAATATTATTCAGTCATTTACATTTACAGCTTTAACACTCTGCAGATGATGCAGATATTCTCGTTCATGATGCAGTCAACATAAATAAACTACATGTGTCATCTCAGTTGCTTCTGTCGCTTACCTTCTACCTTTTGCTGGATGTAGCTGCTGGGCGTCTCCTCAACCAGACACTTAACCACAGGGTGGAGAGACAGAGATGTCCACTTTATATTATTGATCAAAGCTACTGAACTTTGTCATGTTTACTAACTGTGTTATTTGCCCTGCCTCTATATTTGTTCTGAGTAATGATTATCGTCCTACCAGAGGGCTTTACACATCATATCAAACCTGAAATTCTAGACATGGGTTGCACAAATCAAACAGCCGTTGCTTGCTTGCGAGTGTACAAATACCTGCAAGTGATGCAAATTTCAATGCAAAATGCAGATAATGCAATGCCATTTGCTGCACTTACAATTCATTAAGATGCAGAGAGAAAACAATTAGTGTACCCCAAAGTTCATGGAAATTACAAAACACCAAACCAGAGATGCAAGTGGGACATCAAGCGACATTCAGTCCTTGACATGGTTTCTTTTTGTTAGTTCAGTGATGTGTGCCAAACAGCTTGCCATCCAGTTTGATGAGTTGCCTGAGGAAGCCTCAGTTAGGCATCGCACCCCAGTTGTCTTTCACAGCACAAATAGCCTCCACGAGAGTCAGATTCTGCTTCAGCATCAGATACGCCAAGACCAAGGTGGAGGACAGAATGTGGTGGATGTTTTCTCATTAGGCATTTGTATGTTTATATGAGGGTGAGCAATTATTTTAGTAACATGAGGTTGATAGGAAACATCTCCAAAACAGGAAACTCTGTCCTTGTAGAGTCTCCCCATGTCTGATCTCATCTGATGAGCACTTAATGCAAGTAATTGCTGGTTATTATTTATTTATAAGCCGTTTTCCCTCTCTTCAGATGACCTCTCTTTGTTGACCTGAGCAAACACTGGGTTTGGATTCAAAAGCTTCTATTAGCGCATGTGTGGAATGATGAAGATGGACTGAGCAGTAGAATCAGGTACAGTGGCAGATCATAACAAACAAATGGCAACGGCATCAGTTTACAGATAGTTAAACGTTGATAAACGGTGAGTGTAGGTGGATCGATGCAGTCTGTCCTGCTGATGTAGCTTTAGCCAACAACAGCGTGACACTTGCTGGGTTAGACTTCCATTTATTATTCCGTTTATATGAACACTGACCGGTAAAATCTGAACGCATCGATTATTCTCCATAAGTGCTGCCTCTCCAGCCTGGCCTCCTCTTCGGGGCTGTGTTTTACTCTTTCTTTGCGAAAATATTTTCCATCCTGCGTTCTCTCTCCCGTTGTTTCAGCCATGTCTGGTACAAATGCGTAACCGGCCAATGAAAACGAAGAATGCTTCTTCTTCGTGTGATTATTGACAGTAGCTCACAATTCTCAGTTCGTACTGCTGCCACCTACAGTTGATGGGAAAATAAAAAAATAAAAAAAATAAAATAAAATAAAATAAAATAAAATAAAATAAAATAAAATCAAATCAAATCAAATCAAATCAAATCAAATCAAATCAAATCAAATCAAATCAAATAAAATAAAATAAAATAGTGGTTAACCTTTGCTGAACGAAGCAATCATAATTAATTACACCATCATATACAAAGCTGCCTCGAACAGCCAAAGTGTTAATGATAATGTTGAAACGGTTGAATCAAGTAAATGATAAACTAAATGATACAAAATATGTATATGTATATTTTGGTCTGGTTTTCTGTTTTATTTTGTTCTCGCCACTGCTCTCATTTCTGATAACTGCACTTCCTTCCCTTGTATGACTACTGACTCACTGCCCTTATTGGTTTCACCTGTTCCTGATTAGTTTTCCTTTGTTCATGTCCCCTCCTGTCACATGTCTCCTCTCTGCAGCCTCACACAGCTGATTTAAGGGGGGATTATAATGAGAGTATAATAATTTATATGCTGTCATCGAAAGAGCAGTTATTGTTTCGCGGGCTGGATCAAACAGCTTTGCGGGCCGGAGGTTCCCCACCCCTGCTGTAGTGGATATAACAGTTGTCAAGTGAGCAGTTAAATATTCACAGACAAAATAATATTATATAAGGTATTAATTGTGTTAAACATACAACAAAATATGATGCTGATTTAGAAAAGTAATGTTTAGATACACCCGTTTCTTCCCATTTCAAAAACTAGTAAAAACAACCATAAAGAAGAAACATATTCATCACAAAGCAAGGAACAACAGGAAGTTTTTTTGTTGAGAGGATTTAATATTCGATGTGACACCTGCGTTTGCAGTCACGTGAAGTGTTTCCTCTACTTATTTGGGTTCACAATCTTGCCCAGAAAGTTGATGTTGCCTGTAGCGCGGTCAATGATGACGACCATAAATGGACGGTCGAACCTCAAAACTGGCACAATCCGTAAGGACATAAGCATGATGCCAATGCCTGTGGCGGCTGCAGCGGTAGCTCCAGATTCATCCACATCCAGACTTGCTTGATGCACAACCTGCAGAAAAATGGAGCAGAGATGATAGATGGATGGAATGGATATGAATATGTACTGTATCTGATATTGAGGCCCTGTTCAAACTCTCCTCTTACCTCTGACACTGCCAGGTTTGCTGTCTCTGAGATGCCACTTAAGTCTGCTTGGGCACCAAACATATCTGTCATTCCCATTGTAATCAGCATATCCTTCAGAGAGTAGGAGGTCTTAATGGAGAACTTGGGGACATGTATTTCGTACATCCTAAAACAAAAGGACCATAGCAACAGAGTCAAATATTGGAATCACTCAACTAGCCACTAAATCTGCTTGTTTTAAGCTCCTCCCACCTGGGCTTCATCCATTTTAGCCATTTGGTGACGTGGTGTGGGCAAAGGACGGTCTCCAGCCCGCTCAGCATGCTGCTATTGTCGGGCAGCAACAGCAGCATGGAATTGGTGCCGTTGAAGGGCAGGTGAAGGACTGTTGTGGAAGCATCAATGTCGTGGTAGACATCAAAACTATCCTCCACTGACATCATCTGGACTGGAACCTAGAGGATGATCATCAGAACATAAAAGTTCCTTGTAGCTCATTGCTGGCATAATTGTTCAACCAGGAAGTTATTCAAAATAAACAGTGATATTTTGAACCTCTGTGTTCGCATCAACATGAAACATCTCTTGCTTGGTCTGGCTGGGGTCGAATGGAGTCTTCCACATTCCTTTTTGACATTGAAGTGTGGAATATAAGACAGGAGTGATAGTTGATGTGTAGAATTGGAAACTAGTCATCTAATTTGACAATGATATATAAAGCTGTAAATGTTTCCCTCATACGACCTCTTACCTTTGAAGTATATGTAGCTAATGAGATACATGACGGTGGCTGGATCCAGGCCTTCTACCAGCTTGTCTATCTTTCCATTGGTGTTGTCGGCTACATACTTGTTGATGGTATCGGCGCTCTCTGCGCTCTTGGTGAAGTCGACAGTGAAGCCATCAGCAAGGTAAGACTGCTTCAAGACATTGAGGAACTCTGGTTGCGCCTTGAATTTGTCATCTACGAAAACAGCAGTTCCTTCACTTGTGGCGCTGTTTTGCTTGGTGAGAAGTGTCTGGTAGGCCTGATCAACAACTGATTGTGTCAGCGCAGAGTTATTGTAACCCAGGCCATTGAAGAGCTGCTGGTGGGTTTGCCCCCGTGCTCCCACAGACAAAGCGGCCAAGGCAAGGGACACACTCGCTGGTGAGAAGAAGGTATTGCCTTCTGAGCCGGCTTCAGCTGCTAATAGCTTATACACACGGAAGGCAAACTCTTTGTTTGCTGAGTTCACCAGTGAGACACTGTTGGCACTGTTGTTGGGGTCAGTCTGCTGTTGATTGTTGACATTTGTACCTGGATGAACATGGTGATGATGATCGCCTCTCCCCATGCAGATCACTGCTGATAAGAGCCAGGTAACCAGGGCTGCACGCATCATGTTGATCTAAGACAGTAACAGTGTCAGACTTATATTTATATCTTATACAAAGGAAGAGCGACGTCATCAAACTAATAAATTAACATCATCCTAAAAAAGAGTTACAACACTTACACATTTCTTACTCTTACTTTGCATACTCTTCAAAATCAATAACATTAAAGTCTAATTTGTCTTTGGCTCTTACAATGTTGATCTAAGGGTTCAATAGTGCATCATTGCTCAATGTGCTGTGCAATATCAGCAGCTTCTCATGCAGACATTTAAGATCACAGAATGTGGAGTTTAACAGCTGATTAGACCTCTTTTCAGGTTGAGTTTGGATCAGCACAGCAATGAATCCCTGTGATTTGCTGTTATTTCTAATAAATTGAAGATGACAGCTTGTGTTTTCTCTAAATGTTCTGGTTTGTGTTCTCTTTCAACACAAAGCAAACTATAGGGTCAGTTAGTGACAGGACCTGAATGTTCTGAATGCCGATCTTTATTTAAACCAACGCTAAGGGGATTACTGACTGACAGGAACTTTCATTGCCACGCCCAAACAAGTGTCACAAGCCTATGAGGGGGTTCAAGGACACACAGTCCTGAAAGGAGACTTAATCAGTAAAAATAACACAAAATGCATGTGTGAGTGAGCCTTTAATTTGAAAATTCGGGAGATCATGTAGTCAAATTTACAAAATAGGTCTCATAACACAAAGAATTAAACAATATTAATATTATTCAGTCCTTTACATTTACAGCTTTAACACTCTGCAGATGATGCAGATATTCTCGTTCATGATGCAGTCAACATAAATAAACTACATGTGTCATCTCAGTTGCTTCTGTCGCTTACCTTCTACCTTTTGCTGGATGTAGCTGCTGGGCGTCTCCTCAACCAGACACTTAACCACAGGCTGGAGAGACAGAGATGTCCACTTTATATTATTGATCAAAGCTACTGAACTTTGTCATGTTTACTAACTGTGTTATTTGCCCTGCCTCTATATTTGTTCTGAGTAATGATTATCGTCCTACCAGAGGGCTTTACACATCATATCAAACCTGAAATTCCAGACATGGGTTGCACAAATCAAACAGCCGTTGCTTGCTTGCGAGTGTACAAATACCTGCAAGTGATGCAAATTTCAATGCAAAATGCAGATAATGCAATGCCATTTGCTGCACTTACAATTCATTAAGATGCAGAGAGAAAACAATTAGTGTACCCCAAAGTTCATGGAAATTACAAAACACCAAACCAGAGATGCAAGTGGGACATCAAGCGACATTCAGTCCTTGACATGGTTTCTTTTTGTTAGTTCAGTGATGTGTGCCAAACAGCTTGCCATCCAGTTTGATGAGTTGCCTGAGGAAGCCTCAGTTAGGCATCGCACCCCAGTTGTCTTTCACAGCACAAATAGCCTCCACGAGAGTCAGATTCTGCTTCAGCATCAGATACGCCAAGACCAAGGTGGAGGACAGAATGTGGTGGATGTTTTCTCATTAGGCATTTGTATGTTTATATGAGGGTGAGCAATTATTTTAGTAACATGAGGTTGTTCGGAAACATCTCCAAAACAGGAAACTCTGTCCTTGTAGAGTCTCCCCATGTCTGATCTCATCTGATGAGCACTTAATGCAAGTAATTGCTGGTTATTATTTATTTATAAGCCGTTTTCCCTCTCTTCAGATGACCTCTCTTTGTTGACCTGAGCAAACACTGGGTTTGGATTCAAAAGCTTCTATTAGCGCATGTGTGGAATGATGAAGATGGACTGAGCAGTAGAATCAGGTACAGTGGCAGATCATAACAAACAAATGGCAACGGCATCAGTTTACAGATAGTTAAACGTTGATAAACGGTGAGTGTAGGTGGATCGATGCAGTCTGTCCTGCTGATGTAGCTTTAGCCAACAACAGCGTGACACTTGCTGGGTTAGACTTCCATTTATTATTCCGTTTATATGAACACTGACCGGTAAAATCTGAACGCATCGATTATTCTCCATAAGTGCTGCCTCTCCAGCCTGGCCTCCTCTTCGGGGCTGTGTTTTACTCTTTCTTTGCGAAAATATTTTCCATCCTGCGTTCTCTCCCTAATTGTTTCTGCCATGTCTGGTACAAATGCGTAACCGGCCAATGAAAACGAAGAATGCTTCTTCTTCGTGTGATTATTGACAGCAGCTTACAATTCTCAGTTCGTACTGCTGCCACCTACAGTTGATGGGAAAATTAAATTAAATTAAATTAAATTAAATTAAATTAAATTAAATTAAATTAAATTAAATTAAATTAAATTAAATTAAATTAAATTAAATTAAATTAAATTAAATTAAATAGTGGTTAACCTTTGCTGAACCAAGCAATCATAATTAATTACACAATCATATACAAAGCTGCCTCGAACAGCCAAAGTGTTAATGATAATGTCAAAACGGTTGAATCAAGTAAATGATGAACTTAATGATACAAAATAAAACAGAAAACCAGACCAGAATATACGGCCATGTATATTTTGGTCTGGTTTTCTGTTTTATTTTGTTCTCTCCACTGCTCTCATTTCTGATAACTGCACTTCCTTTCCTTGTATGACTACTGACTCACTGCCCTTATTGGTTTCACCTGTTCCTGATTAGTTTTCCTTTGCTCATGTCCCCTCCTGTCACATGTCTCCTCTCTGCAGCCTCACACAGCTGATCCTTCTTCCCTCTTTCCTTCCAAGTGTATTTATACTCCCTGTTTTACATTGGTCTTTGCCAATTGCTTCTCTTGTGTTGTTCCCATCATGGTCTCTGTCATGACTGCACCTGATATGTGTCCTGTTTCTGTGTTTGCTCCTTTTTGCCTTCATTTGATTCTGTCTAATTCTGTAGTGTTATATACTGTAGTGCAGGGGTGGGGAACCTTTTTCTTATTGTGGGCCATTTTGGGTTTTTTATCTATTTGTTTTTATTGAAGCAAACATTTTACATGACATTGCACATATAATTATAGGATATTTTGGAGATAATTTTCTATACTAAACGAGGGGGAAATGGAGAGAGAGAGAGAAAGAATGAAGGTTGTATTATTATTAATATTGTTGTTATAAAACTATACATAGACCCTGAGGTAAAGTAGGGAATATGAGGTACAAGTAGATTGAAATTGAACTGCTGCTGGAGGTTGTGAGAACATGGCACAGTAATGTGGGCGCAGAGTCCAGGATGGCATCAGTGATGTTGATGCGATGATCTCATAGGGTCAATACATTTTTTACAGGCAGGCCATTTTGATTTTGACATCATCCCTCAGGGGCCATACTAAATTAAACTTCTGTTGAGGGGGGTTGCTTTGCAATTTGTGCTGCAATTGGGGCGGGTGGGGGGGTTTAAGGGGGGATTATAATCACAGTATAATAATTTATATGCTGTCATCAAAAGAGCCGTTATTGTTTCGCGGGCTGGATCAAACGGCTTCGCGGGCCGGAGGTTCCCCACCCCTGCTGTAGTGGATATAACAGTTGTCAAGTGAGCAGTTAAATATTCACAGATAAAAAGGTATTAATTGTGTTAAACATACAACAAAATATGATGCTGATTTAGAAAAGTAATGTTTAGATACACCCGTTTCTTCCCATTTCAAAAACTAGTAAAAACAACCATAAAGAAGAAACATATTCATCACAAAGCAAGGAACAACAGGACAAGTTTTTTTGTTGAGAGGATTTAATATTCGATGTGACACCTGCGTTTGCAGTCACGTGAAGTGTTTCCTTTACTTATTTGGGTTCACAATCTTGCCCAGAAAGTTGATGTTGCCTGTAGCGCGGTCAATGATGACGACCATAAATGGACGGTCGAACCTCAAAACTGGCACAATCCGTAAGGACGTAAGCATGATGCCAATGCCTGTGGCGGCTGCAGCGGTAGCTCCAGATTCATCCACATCCAGACTTGCTTGATGCACAACCTGCAGAAAAATGGAGCAGAGATGATAGATGGATGGAATGGATATGAATATGTACTGTATCTGATATTGAGGCCCTGTTCAAACTCTCCTCTTACCTCTGACACTGCCAGGTTTGCTGTCTCTGAGATGCCACTTAAGTCTGCTTGGGCACCAAACATATCTGTCATTCCCATTGTAATCAGCATATCCTTCAGAGAGTAGGAGGTCTTAATGGAGAACTTGGGGACATGTATTTCGTACATCCTAAAACAAAAGGACCATAGCAAGAGTCAAATATTGGAATCACTCAACTAGCCACTAAATCTGCTTGTTTTAAGCTCCTCCCACCTGGGCTTCATCCATTTTAGCCATTTGGTGACGTGGTGTGGGCAAAGGACGGTCTCCAGCCCGCTCAGCATGCTGCTATTGTTGGGCAGCAACAGCAGCATGGAATTGGTGCCGTTGAAGGGCAGGTGAAGGACTGTTGTGGAAGCATCAATGTCTTGGTAGACATCAAAACTATCCTCCATTGACATCATCTGGACTGGAACCTAGAGGGTGATCATCAGAACATAAAAGTTCCTTGTAGCTCATTGCTGGCATAATTGTTCAACCAGGAAGTTATTCAAAATAAACAGTGATATTTTGAACCTCTGTGTTCGCATCAACATGAAACATCTCTTGCTTGGTCTGGCTGGGGTCGAATGGAGTCTTCCACATTCCTTTTTGACATTGAAGTGTGGAATATAAGACAGGAGTGAAAGTTGATGTGTAGAATTGGAAACTAGTCATCTAATTTGACAATGATATATAAAGCTGTAAATGTTTCCCTCATACGACCTCTTACCTTTGAAGTATATGTAGCTAATGAGATACATGACGGTGGTTGCATCCAGGCCTTCTACCAGCTTGTCTATCTTGCCATTGGTCTTGTCGGCTACATACTTGTTGATGGTATCGGCGCTCTCTTCCCTCTTGGTGAAGTCGACAGTGAAGCCATCAGCAAGGTAAGACTGCTTCAAGACATTGAGGAACTCTGGTTGCGCCTTGAATTTGTCATCTACGAAAACAGCAGTTCCTTCACTTGTGGCGCTGTTTTGCTTGGTGAGAAGTGTCTGGTAGGCCTGATCAACAACTGATTGTGTCAGCGCAGAGTTATTGTAACCCAGGCCATTGAAGAGCTGCTGGTGGGTTTGCCCCCGTGCTCCCACAGACAAAGCGGCCAAGGCAAGGGACACACTCGCTGGTGAGAAGAAGGTATTGCCTTCTGAGCCGGCTTCAGCTGCTAATAGCTTGTACACACGGAAGGCAAACTCTTTGTTTGCTGAGTTCACCAGTGAGACACTGTTGGCACTGTTGTTGAGGTCAGTCTGCTGTTGATTGTTGACATTTGTACCTGGATCAACATGGTGATGATGATCGCCTCTCCCCATGCAGATCACTGCTGATAAGAGCCAGGTAACCAGGGCTGCACGCATCATGTTGATCTAAGACAGTAACAGTGTCAGACTTATATTTATATCTTATACAAAGGAAGAGCGACGTCATCAAACTAAGAAATTAACATCATCCTAACAAACAGTTACAACACTTACACATTTCTAAGTCTAAAAATATTAATGTAATTTTTTTGTATTGTGCCCAAAGACACTTTGCATACTCTTCAAAATCAATAACATTAAAGTCTAATTTGTCTTTGGCTCTTACAATGTTGATCTAAGGGTTCAATAGTGCATCATTGCTCAATGTGCTGTGCAATATCAGCAGCTTCTCATGCAGACATTTAAGATCACAGAATGTGGAGTTTAACAGCTGATTAGACCTCTTTTCAGGTTGAGTTTGGATCAGCACAGCAATGAATCCCTGTGATTTGCTGTCATTTCTAATAAATTGAAGATGACGGCTTGTGTTTTCTCTAAATGTTCTGGTTTGTGTTCTCTTTCAACACAAAGCAAACTATAGGGTCAGTTAGTGACAGGACCTGAATGTTCTGAATGCCGATCTTTATTTAAACCAACGCTAAGGGGATTACTGACTGACAGGAACTTTCATTGCCACGCCCCAACCCAACAAGTGTCACAAGCCTATGAGGGGGTTCAGGTACACACACTCCTGGAAGGAGACTTAATCAGTCAAAATAACACAGAATGCATGTGTGAGTGAGCCTTTAATTTGAAATTCTGGAGATCATGTAGTCAAATTTACAAAACAGGTCTCATAACACAAAGAATTAAACAATATTAATATTATTCAGTCATTTACATTTACAGCTTTAACACTCTGCAGATGATGCAGATATTCTCGTTCATGATGCAGTCAACATTAATAAACTACATGTGTCATCTCAGTTGCTTCTGTCGCTTACCTTCTACCTTTTGCTGGATGTAGCTGCTGGGCGTCTCCTCAACCAGACACTTAACCACAGGCTGGAGAGACAGAGATGTCCACTTTATATTATTGATCAAAGCTACTGAACTTTGTCATGTTTACTAACTGTGTTATTTGCCCTGCCCCTATATTTGTTCTGAGTAATGATTATCGTCCTACCAGAGGGCTTTACACATCATATCAAACCTGAAATTCCAGACATGGGTTGCACAAATCAAACAGCCGTTGCTTGCTTGCCAGTGTACAAATACCTGCAAGTGATGCAAATTTCAATGCAAAATGCAGATAATGCAATGCCATTTGCTGCACTTACAATTCATTAAGATGCAGAGAGAAAACAATTAGTGTACCCCAAAGTTCATGGAAATTACAAAACACCAAACCAGAGATGCAAGTGGGACATCAAGCGACATTCAGTCCTTGACATGGTTTCTTTTTGTTAGTTCAGTGATGTGTGCCAAACAGCTTGCCATCCAGTTTGATGAGTTGCCTGAGGAAGCCTCAGTTAGGCATCACACCCCGGTTGTCTTTCACAGCACAAATAGCCTCCACGAGAGTCAGATTCTGCTTCAGCATCAGATACGCCAAGACCAAGGTGGCAGAACGGCTCACTCCAACAAAGCAGTGCACCAGGACTTTGCCTAGAGACGGAAGTGAAGAAGCAACAACCTGCGCTACATTGATACTTGTCTTCAGTCCGTTCTCGTCTCACCTCCTCCACTAAGAGCCCTGTGAATGAAGTCTGCTGCTTTCTGGAAGTTGACGCTCATGTCAAAGTCACACGAATCACGGCCCTCTATGCCCATGTAGGTGATGTTCATGCCCTCATACATGCTCGGCCCTCCTCGTGTATAAGTGTTAGGTGCATTCAGGATGTGAGTGACTCGTTGCATGAAAACCAGTTCTCTGCGCCGTGTCTGTGTCACAAAATGCATATTCACATGATAACACTGAGTAAGCAACGCTGAAATCCTGTGTGTTAGACATGGTGCCCGGTCTGCTATTTAGCAGAGGACACAATGTGGTGGATGTTTTCTCATTAGGCATTTGTATGTTTATATGAGGGTGAGCAATTATTTTAGTAACATGAGATTGATAGGAAACTCTGACATATAGCAAAGATTGTGCAAGCTTTGTACCGGAGCTTTTTCAGCTCCAGTACTGCCAAACCAGGGGAGCACAGGTCGATTTCCACCTTCTGAGTAGAAAAGGGGGATTGTCATTCGATGCAGAAGGTTTGCATGTATACAACATTGCTTTCTCTGTAGATAACTTTCCTTTGAATGTTTAATAAGAAAAGACAAAATTATAAAGACAAACGTACAGTGAAAAATGTGTTGCTTCCAGTGTTGTTTATAACAGTATCAGACTCTACAGCTACATAAATAAGGAATTCTGATGTCATTAAACTACCACATTGATGTCATCTAAACTCACCAACACTTATAAGCTTCTAAATCTATAGTAATATTAATGCATTTGATTTGTATTTTGCATTTGATTTGACACTTAACATACTCTTACTTAAATCAGTTACATTAAGAAATTCTAATTAATCTTTGGCTATGTTGATCTAAGAGTACAATAGTGCATCATTGCTCAATGTGTTGTGTAATATCAGCAGCTTATCATGCAGACATTGAACAAAGATCACAGAATGTGGAGTTTTACAACTGATTAAACCTCTTTTCAGCTTTAATCTGTAATGAATGAAATGAATCACTGTGGTGTGTTTTTTAAACTTATTTCTAATACATTTGAGATTGTGGCTCGTCTCTGTGTTTTCTCTGAATGTCCTGCTTGTTGCTGGCATTCAATCTGACTGAACTGTGTGGACACAAAGCGGCTACAGTTACATTTACAACACAGCAATAATAACATAATGAGTTGGACAACAGGAGTTAAATTACATGTTTCTAAAGACATTTACAGCTTTAACATTCCAGATGAAGTTCATGATGCAATCACATTTACAGCATAAATGTACTACGTCTGTTGTTTCAGTTTGTCTGAGTGAATGCACCCCAAAGTTCGAAGAAGACACCAGAGCATAGATTTAGATAGACACCAGCATTTATAGATCATCTAAGAATACAAGCGCTGTTCAGTCCTTGATGTGGTTTCTTTTTGTTAGTTCAGTGATGTCTGCCAAACAGCTTGCCATCCAGTTTGATGAGTTGCCTGAGGAAGCCTCGATTAGGCATCACACCCCGGTTGTCTTTCACAGCACAAATAGCCTCCACGAGAGTCAGATTCTGCTTCAGCATCAGATACGCCAAGACCAAGGTGGCAGAACGGCTCACTCCAACAAAGCAGTGCACCAGGACTTTGCCTGAAGACAGAAGAGACGGAAGTGAAGAAGCAACAACCTGCGCTACATTGATACTTGTCTTCAGTCCATTCTCGTCTCACCTCCTCCACTAAGAGCCCTGTGAATGAAGTCTGCTGCTTTCTGGAAGTTGACGCTCATATCAAAGTCATACGAATCACGAGCCTCTATGCCCATGTAGGTGATGTTCATGCCCTCATATATGTTTGGCCCTCGTGTTTTACTCTGGGCTGCGTTCAGGATGTGAGTGATTCGGTGCAGGGAGAGGTCAGCCCGGTTCTCTGCGCCGTGTCTGTGAAAAACAGAATATTGTGTGTTGACTGATTGTCGGGAGCCAAGTGTAACACAGATGAGTTTGCATGTAAAATGAGATCTGTGCCACAAAATGTGTATTTGCGAGATGATCTTAAATCCTATGTTGCATAGCTTCTATTTAGCAGAGGACACAACGTGGTTGATGTTTTCTCAGCACACATTTGTATACATATGAGGGTGAGCAGTGCATTTGAGTAATATGAAGCCTCCAAAGCAGTCTGGAGAAAGTTTGACATAGCAAAGGTTGTAAATATTTTGCTAAGTGGAATGCAGCATGAAGATATTAAGTTACCCACTTTCTATCTGATTTACAATCAGCCCAGTCAATCTGTCAAAGTAAAAGTCTGAAACTCCCCTAACCAACATGAAGCTAAAATGTGCTGTTTCCTATTTAACTAGCAGGTTTTGAAGTGATTTACTTACTGATCTCCGATGTAAAGTCTTGGCCAAACTTCATCAGCGTGGCTGATGATGCCTTTGCCAGTTAACAAGAGTTTTTCCAGCTCTGGTACTGCCAAACCAGGCGAGCTCAGGTCAATTTCCACCTTGCGAGGAGGGGGTTTATCATTCCAGGATGCAGGAAGTTTGGATCTGTACGGCATTGCTTTCTCTGTACTTGGTTCAGGCAGATATCCGATGTGACACAGTCTTTAAAGTCTTTCTCATTGCTTAGAAACAACGGTCGTAAGATAATTATTTCCAAGCAAGCTCAAAACAGGAAAGAATGACAGACGCAGCCGTAATTTGGTCTCCAGCTTCTCCTTCAGCAGGGTGCTTGCAGTGTGTCAGGCCAATTGACCCATGAATCTAACCCACCCCACCAGGCTCCAGGGGCCCTGTAATGCTTTTGCATCAAAATAGCAGTCTAGTCTATTTAAAGACCCCAATGCTCACTGGCAGATGCATGGGTTCATTGCAGAACACTGGACACAACAAATCAAACACAAACTTACACATTAGAAACACTCACATGGCTCCATATAAAGTCCATATAAACCAGTAACAGAAATAATCCATTTGACCACAGCTTAAAAAATATACTGACATTTAATTTTTTTTCCATTAGTGGTAATTTAAATTTTTGTCAGGCAAAGATTCCCATCTTGTGTTGGAAACATGCATTACATCTGAAACTGTACAGTTGTGCTCCATCTAAAGGCAAAATAAACAGCACAGGGTGATGAACATACATGACAGGTGTTTTCCTTACATGCAAAGTTGCAATCTTGTGTTTTTTATTGTTTTTCTGATTATACAAAACAATCCCCTGAAAAATGGCACTGTTTTCCTAAATTAACAAATCTAAGACTTGCTCTGCACAAGCCTAAGAGAGTTATTTTTGGTGCAAACTGGATTTGATATAACAGGAATTTCACAACTATTGACACAACAGGTCCACTTAGGATTGGATAAGATGAACCAAGTAATCAAGTATAAAACTTAGAATTACATCCCTTCATGTAGCCTGTCAGCAAAGAGAACATGTAACTCTGGAAATACAGTTGACTCGCTTAGTCATATATACTGTCTATTCATATATATTCAAGAGCTAGAAAGGGAAGGGGAAAAATACAATTTAAAAGTTTTTCCAGGTAATTCTAAACTTTCATCTCACGTATCTGTAACGACACCAACTCCTACAATGAAATACATGGCATTCATATGTAGGTCTAATTCTGGGCCTGCACTCAGGCAGATTCATCAAAAACAAGTGGGACTGTAATCAGTAGGGGAGGGGGGATGGGGGTCTCTAATCAGCTATGATCTAGGCCCAGTGATGAGCATCCAGGTGTCACCACTGTCTTCAGTTCAACAGTGTTGTGTCTGATATTACTACAATACATGCAGGGATTGGCGTACAACTGAAAGGGAACAAACAGCATCTCCGCAAGGACGAGGAAAACTAAACAAGTGTGTACTGAGCAGCGAGTGTGTTAGGACGTAGTGGAGAACTCGACATGTAGCGACCGTGCAAAAGGTATACGAAACCTGTTAACGTAATGACGGCTGAGAAAAATTCACTTGTTGGAAGATGAAGGTTCATTTTGTTAAATGACCCACAATCCTGAGTGACAGCGTGGTGTGATAGTCAGAACGTCCATCACGGCTCAGCACCAACAGTGACAATGTGACAACAAACCAATGGTCTTGCAGTGATCCTGGCCTGTATTGAGCTGACAGAGGGATTGCATACAAACTGAGCAGAGCAAAGTCAAATTATGTAGCCAACACAGTCAATCAGTGACCCTGAAAGTCAGTTATGATATGTACAACCATCACTTTGCATCTCTAATTTCAAATCATATACATCCGCATATTTATAGGCGTTGGAGGTTCTGATTCCATATTTATTCTGATTCTCTTATTTATTCTCAATTTTTGCCACATTGTACAGGCTTTTTAAATCATGATGGTGGGGCAAAATATAGCACAGATCCAAGTCCAGACCTTCATCGTTGTGTCCATGGAAGATCTGGAAGCTTTGTGAACCCGAACACGATTCCTGTTCAAAAAGCTTTCTTCTCCAGTCGGTCAAGAATGGCCTGGATCCTCTGTACAGCCTCCCTCCGGGCCTGCCGGACAATCTCCAGTCCCTGGGTCTCCACCGAGTCCAGGTTCAGCAGCTCTTTGGTCAGAAGTTCCTCCAGATAACGATAACTCTTGTCTGATTTTCTGCCAACAAACTCGTCAACATCTTCCTGGAGCAGATGCACTCTGGCCATTACCTGCTGGACCTTAGCTAGACCGGGGTTGTCGCTCAGTGGCTGAGGTCCAGCTGGACCCTGCATGTGGCCTGGGGGCGGAGCTTGGCCCGGGGCAGAGGGTGGGGGCTCACCCTGGGAAATATTAGACGCCGCTCCTCCACCTCTCCCCGTTTTGTTGTACATTTGAGGAAGTGAACATATTTCGGAGGGTTTCCCATTAAGGGCATTAGGGGCGGGGGGAGGGGTTGGCCCCGGTTTTGGTCCCACTGCTGGAGGACGTTGGTGCTGTTGGTCCTGTGGAGACGAAAACAGAAGATTCACTTTACCGATGACTAAACACAAGCTGTGTAGCAAACCTTGATCCTTTAGTCACTTCATACTTTGGGCTGGTATGGTGGCGGAGCACCACTCCCGGTCCCTGGCCACGCTGGAGGATGTGGTGGACGGACAGGATTTCCATAGTGGTTTTGCGCAGGCTGCTGGCCCGGCTGCCACTGTTGCTGTGAGGCTGGATACCCACCAGAATGTGCCCAGGCCTCAGCTGAGGCACTAGGGTGCAGAGACTGTCCCGTGGGGTACGGGGGATTTGCAGGCATCGCATGGCCGCCTTCACTGTAATGAGGGTACGTCCCAGGAGGATACGCAGGAGCCTGTGTGCAGAGACAAACGCTCAGGAGTGAAGACAAACAGAGACAATTGAGTGCAATATTACATTTGGTGCCCTTTTGATGAAGCTGTGTTTTTCAGTTAGCTTACCCCTTGACAGTGAGGACTGGGATAGTGATGATGTTGGTGCTGAGAGTGTGGCTGCCCAGTCACGGCACCGGTCTGCTCTGCCGGGCAACCCTGGCTGGGATAATGACCTGGAGCTGGTCTCTGAGGGTCAGCACAGTAGAAAGGGTTGGATGGGTGGAAAGCATTTGTTGAGTACTGACCCTGTGCTGGGCTGTAGACGCCGTGGCCATTAGGATATGTCCCATGAATTGCCTATGGAAAGCAACAAAGAGAGAGGGATGAGTGAAAGGAAATGCCCGTTTGTGTGTGTGTGATTGTGAGAGATGACTTTTTTCAGTGAGTACCAACTAGAAAATGTAAGAGAACAGTGAAAGCATTTAAGACTCTTAACGTAATGAGTGGATTTACACATACGCTTGGAATTAAAGGGTCAAGATCATGCGAGGCTTTACTTGTGGATTGTACGGCGGTTGCATGTCTGATCCTGAGGGGTAGGAGTTTGCATAGTGTCCTGCGGAATGGGACTGGGGATACCAGTAGTGTGACGGGTAGCCGGGATACTGGGAAGCATCCTGCAAGCACAGAAGAGAATATAAGAGCATCTGTGAAAGGTCAAATGAGCAGAACAACAGGTTTAACACAGAGGAAACACTGAGCTGTGATAAGTCTGTGAACGTCACATGGCTTTGGTGTGATAACAGGAGCTCAAAACACACACTGGGTGGATTTACAAGTGCACCGACTCATTCTGTAAGGGAGCTGTTTGTTGCACATTTGTTGTGTCCAGCTGTTCAAATATGCTCTGTTAGTTTGTCTTTTTTTTTGTCACTTTATTATCGTCTCCCAATCGCGGTGATTAAGACGATTCTGAGCCCCAAACTTAAAACATTCACAACATCGCAATTTCTCTAAAAACCACCACCACAACAACAACAAAACACGTTAACTGAATGAATTCAGCCTGAACGTGGCGGAGAAACCAGATACTACAAAGTGAATGAAGCCCACACACACACTCACACACACACACGGGAACACGGGCCGCAGTGAATATCCAAGTTTATTAACACAATGTGAGCCCGCAAACTCCTCACGTCTAGATAAACGTGACAGAGTGTAAATCGGGACGAAGATCCACTAACACGTAAACTACTATTGCATAATAATACCCAGCTAGCTCCGTTAGCTTCCCAGCTAGCACGGGTAGAGACAAGCGGATGTTCCTTTTCGTGCTTCATCTTCATCTGGATAAACTCGTAGACTCAAACGTGACACACGAACAGTGCGTGTAGCTCGAGTCTCTCTGTGTCCGAGTCACTTACCATTGTCTTGTTCCAGTCAACGTTGTTATTCCCCGAGTTACAGTTGGAGGGCCAGTCAGGTTTTAGATTTGACTGCATTTGATGTGTGGTGCATTCAGCTAAGCGGCGGCCGGTCCGTTATTTGCCATCGCGAAACAACACCGTCAACAAAGACACCGCGAGTTATCCGAGTCGCTACCTTAGTTGGTCCGATGTGTTATTGTTAAACTCGGACGCGTCGCTTTTGTACAGAGTCGCTTGATTGGAATCAGGAAATGATTGAATGACACGGAGCCTGGCGAGAGCGCGTACTGTCTCTTTAAGAGAGAGCTGCAGTCTGAACACAGAAGTCTCACTCTGACACGGTTTCCTGGGGACACATTTTCCTTCCGTAGCTTTATTTGTATTTACGTATAGCGTCACTCGTTTCTCCTGTTTTCTTAATCTTCTTAGGGCCGTGAGCGGGTGTCGATTTAACACTTTAATATATATATAGGAACACAAAGGCACAGAGCAAAGAACAAGAAGAGAAACCGATGTTGTACACGGTTTACCAACACGTTTACCGCCTTATCACTTATTTGTTGTACTTGTATTAAATACAATAAAGCTGCGCTTTGAATTATATTACCAGTCTTGTTTACTCACGGCCTTCTGTCAATTGTACGCTGACCTTGTTACATAAAGTTTTCCTGATATAAAAAATTTATATCAGGAAAACTTTATATTTTTTATATATGTTTTGGTAACAACTCCCATAAAAATCAAGAGAAACATAATTAAAATCACATTATTTATTTACTTTTAAATTATGATTGTAATATCTGGGTATTCAAAAAAATAAAAATAAAATAAATAGTTAACGTCGCCCGGACTCCGGCGCTGAAAGGGTTAAACGTGCACAGGAAGTTTACCCTCAGCGTTTATAAAGACGCTTCCTGTGCTCCAAGTAAAAGAAACATATTTTGAAACATTCATGGCTTGACGCTGCAAAAAGGTTATAAAAGAATAAAAGAAATATCCACCCAAGATGAACTACGTACCAGGAACGGCTAGTCTCATCGACGACATCGACAGTAAGTCGTAGAGCAGCGGGATGGATTTGTTTGCTTTCGTGGGACATACGCTTTGACTCGTAGCATCGCGTGTTTGCTTGATCACTTGTTGTTATTGAACCCGGTGTGTGTCGTTTGCACCCCGCAGAGAAGCACCTGGTCCTGCTGCGAGATGGCAGAACGCTGATCGGGTTCCTCCGAAGTATCGATCAGTTTGGTAAAAGCACATTTATATCCACCTTACACACGCTACAGATGCTATACACAGGTTAGGTTGAATAGTGAGCCAAAATCCATTCAATGTCTTAATGCCAAACTTCCTTTTCTGGCTCTTTCTTTGCTCTCTGTAGCCAATTTAGTTTTCCATCAGACAGTCGAGCGCATCCACGTGGGGAAGAAATTCGGTGACATTCCCAGAGGAATCTTCATAGTGAGAGGAGAAAACGTGGTGCTGCTGGGAGAGATAGTAAGTGTGTGTGTGTGTGTGTGTGTGGGGGGGGGTTCTGCATTGATAAGATCTAATGAATCCAGTCTGTGCAATGATGTGTAGATTGTGATATGTGATACATGTGTTGTGAACCTGGGACATCCGATCAATCAAATCAATGGATACATATTCAACTTTATTCATCTGAATTCCTACAAACAAGCCACAAAGAACAAATAAATTCAGTAATAATCAGTATTGGCCAACAGCACTCGACTTGAAGCGTCTGATCTTTCGAGGCTTTGTGTGGTTAGATTAGATTAGATTCAACTTTATTGTCAATGAGCAAGTACAGGTACAAGCCAATGAAATGCAGTAGCATCCAACCAGAAGTGCAAAAGTGTACTAATATATATACAGAATACAGAATATATACAGAATAAACTATATATACTATATATACTAACTATAATTATAAATTAATAAATATGTAGTGCAAAACGAAAGTGAAAGTGAAATGATCAGTGCAAACAGAAAGTTGTGCAAATTGCAGTGGAGTGCAAGATGATGCTAGAGGGAGGATGGAGTTGAGTGGGGGAATGGAGTAGAGTTCAGCACGGTCACCGCCTCGTAGAAGAAACTCTTCCTGAGCCTGCTGGTGCGAGAGCGGAGGCTTCTGTAACGCCTGCCAGATGGGAGGAGGGTGAAAAGTTAATTGTTGGGGTGGGATGAGTCTTTAATAATGTTCCTGGTTTTGCCCAGACAGGGTTGACGGTAGATCTGTTCAATGCTGTCCAGTTGTGTACCGGTGATCCTTTGGGCGGTTTTCACCACCCGCTGGAGTGCTTTCCGGTCTGATGCGGAGCAGTTGCCATACCATACTGTGATATGGTATGGCATGTTAAGTCGATTCTGAAACCTGAAACCCAGCCACCCGGCATAATGTAGTAAAGGAAAACAGTGGTTAAGTGTACATAAATACAGCTTGTAAATGATTTTTTCTAGTTTCACAAAATACCCAAAGTGAAATTTGTGGCAGAAGTTAAGTAGTAACAACTGAAGCCTCTGCCTTGATCTGAGCTGTGATGACATTTGTGACAGTTCATACTCATTGCCAAGCAGCACCCAATTCTAGATAGTAAGTTCCATGTCTACATCACCTCCAGTGCGTCTCTGTGCTTAGGCTTTTTTGTGCACAAAGTCCTAACTCAGCTGGTCCCAGAATCATTCATAGGTCCTTTGGGCTCTGAGGCTTGGCAATGCTGGACGATGAGTAGCTTGAGTCCTCATGCGTAGCAGCAATCCACTCTCTGTCGTCCTCAAGCCCACGTCCTGATCTTTGTCCTTAAAAAGTCTTTAACTTATTGCTCTTATACATCTTCAGCTCTTTGTGGCTCTGTGGTCTCCTGATATGAGCCAGTAGGAGCTTCAAATAGAATCTCTCTCCCTGGACTACTGACAAGTTGCACGTTCTTCCCATCATCGTGGGAATCTGTCCTCCCTCTGGCTGCCTCACTCTTTTTTTCACCCCCGTCTAGTTTGAAGAAGTCCAGATGTCAGCTGCTGTCTTACAGGGACGATGCATTCATTTTAAGAATCAATGACTATGTGTCAATATGCTGTGATTACTGTGTTTACTCGGGTTAAGAGTCGTCCAGGTCACGTGTCCAAGGAAAGTTGATTCTCAGTCACTAACTTGACTTGGTAGTAAAGACTTGAAGAAGTTTCATCTCACCCAAGAGGCTTCTTCAGTTCTGACAGACTGATGGGGATTTAACCTCTGTGGAGTCGTTGATTCTCTTGATTAGTCCTCACAGCTGTTCTAATGATCATCATAGGGTAGGGTTCATTTAATATCCTGTGATTTGGTGCTTTGTCACTACATCTAATTTGAGTTATACTGTAGAAACAGTTTGGCAACAAGTGTAGAAAGCTGAGCACTAATATGTCTGTGAGCAATGGAGTGTCTTTGTGTCAACAGACAAAATGCAGCGTGGGTCGGGGGGCATAAAGCATTTCCATTTAACCGGTTGTTATTATGTTAGCTGCACCACACACTGGTTTGTTTGAACTGAGTGTATTAAGTTTGTTCCGAGCCTGCGTCAGATGAGATGATCCTCTCTCGTCTCTGCAGGACGTGGATAAGCCGTGTGATGCCGTCCTGCAGCAGGTCTCCATAGAAGAGATCCTGGAGGAACAAAGACTGCAGCAGCAAGCCAAGCAGGAGACGGAGAAAGTCAAGATGCAGGTGCTGAAGGACAGAGGCCTTTCCGTCCCCAAAGCCGACAATCTGGACGAGTACTGACGCCGCCTGGACTCCGCCTCCCTCCTCCTCAGTTTGTATTGGACTCTTTGGTTTTATGTTGAATTTCAAATTTTCAGAGAGATGATGAGAGTGTGTTGTTTGTACCAGGCGCCATGATGATGCTGGGCCTGTGTAGTTTACTGTATCGTTTCATTTCCAATATTTTGAGTGAAAACTTCAATGAACACAATCTCTTACATGGTCGCTGCTCTCAATTTAACAAATCATTGCTGCAATCCTAAAGTGTTTGCATATATGACAGCAACTTAGTAAAAACAAAAAGGAACATCAGCACTTTCTATTTAGTTGCTCTTATACAATACTTTTTTTTGGGATGTATGTTGACAAAAAAAACTGAAGGCTACGCTTCATTAAAATGTTTTGTTTTTCACCATGGCTACACCTGATTCTTTTTATTTTAAAGTTTCTATCTTCTTTGACTGTTTGCAAGGTGGTGCGTTGTCCTGTACAGTATCCGAGGCCTTATTCCCACATTCCAGATACAGGAAAGTTAGATGATTTGTGAACTCATAAAGTGCCCAAAGGTGTTGAATTTCTGTGTGTTAGGCATGTGATAAACTGGAATATCCAGTTACCACCCTATGGATTACGGGGAAGGATGGAATAACACAATTGTAAATGCTCATCTCAATATCCAGTTATTCAATTTACAATGATCATATTTAGAGAAAAGCAGCAAACATTTATTTTTTAAATGCTGGAACCAGATAATGCTTAATTTATTTCTTGATAAATAGAAACATCTCTTTAAAAGGTTCATTGTTTTGTTTTTTAATAATCTACTCTACTTAATACTACTATTACTATCTAATTTTTGTGTTTCTTTGATTTTTGGACTTTCAGCTTTTCAATGACAACCAGTACCCATATGCGCCCGCATGAGGGAGCCAGAATCCTAACATAAAACATGCAGATGGCTTTGAACGCTGCCGGCTGAGTACAAAGACTGCTAAGTCTTTGTTACGCCATATGTGGGGAGGATAAATCATTTAGTAAATTAGATTAAGGCAGACATATCATGGCAGGGCATCAGATAACATAATGTCCTGTTTAAATAAAGATAACAGCGCGTCCGGAGCAGGAATCGATCCTATCTGCCTTCATCAGTCACAAATAACTTCATTATGGTTTGGACAGATACACTTAGTTAGGAATTGCTTTAATACACAATTTATCCTGTCTGCAAAGAGACAACGAGGTCAAGTTCATCTCCATTGATGTGATGAACTGTTAAACTAAACATTTATGCACCCAGAGGATTTCTTTCTTTCCGCTGAGATCCACTGCATACTGCATTTTTTGCTGTGCAAAAAAATAGCATTCAAATAGTGACCAGCGTCAAGCGGTACACAGGAATCTAATATACACTTCCGCTCAGGCTAAATACAAGTTTTTCTAAAGGACCGTGAATTACTGAGGTGCCGCTTGTGTAGAGACGTGCAAAAGAAAGAAAGATCTAAATCTGAGTTGACCCCCACCTCCGTTCAAACCCACGACTGAGCAGTCGGGGGTGCTTCACCACCTTCTCCAAGCATCAGGTCTCATGAACCTTTGTGAATTCTTTGGCAGCCTTACACAGAAAGCTCAAACATTTGATTCCGAGAATTGCGTTGATAATTATTTAAATAGCAAATTTGTTGTCTCTGGTTTCATAATTTTGTACAGTGTCCTTATTTGGTTCTCACACCAAGTAAAAATAAAACACTAAATGGGGTTACTTGTTCATATTTCCTCTTAAACGGACTGTTTGTGCTTTTATTTTGACACATACGTCGCAGCGGCCCCTTGGTGTCTCCGTGTGACTTGATGCGCTCGGACGAGAGGCCCCGCCCATTTCTGATTACGCACCACTGGAGGGGGGGGGGGGCTAGGGGGGAGTATGCGTTGATGTCCTCTCCAATGCACTCAGCCAACCCCTGCTGCCGCTCTAATGTAAAGCTGCGAGTACTAAAACGCTCCACGGAACCCGGTTTGTTCAACATTCGCCCGTGTAAGCTCGATCCTTTCCTGCATCGGCGAGGCTCCACAGCCACATTACCGCATGGATCGGTCCCGGGGGGGTCGGAGGAGAAATGCTGCGCCGCGCTTCCAGCCCACAACAAGAACCATGTCCAGCTCACACCGCAAGCAGACCCAGCAGATCCCGCACGACTTTGATATGAGTGAGATCCGCTCGGATACGGACGAGGAGTGAAGAAAACAAACCCGCCCGCCTCCCAGACGCGAACCGACGGACACTGATCTCGCCGCAGTCGCAAAAGCTTCTTGTACCGACGAACCTCTGCGTTTCAGACTCTTTGATGGAGCTGGAGAACATAGTAGCCAACACTGTCCTGCTGAAAGCCAGAGAGGGTAAGTTCCTCACAGCGCAGACACACACACACACACAGACACACACACACACACACAAACACACACAAACACACACAGCAGGCCTGCGGATTTTTACATTTTGCGCATAATATGGGGGTAAAGCGGGGAATAATGTGCGGGATGGATGCGGGATGTCGGCGGTGCCACTCGGGCAGCTGCTTGGACCGTCAGACTCATGACATCACGGCAGGTAAAGCAGATGCAACAGAGAAGAAACACCCGCGGGGATAATGGAGTCATATTGAGTTACGCTGTATGTATTAACACGCGTGTCTCTGCGTTATTTTATCCATCTATCGAATTTGACAGATCGTAGCCCCCCCCAGATGTTAAGGGCGGGGGGGTTGTCATCCTCCCACATCCGCTTTCGCTGTCCGTGCAAATGAATGCGCTCTTTCGCAACATTAAACATGCTGAGGCACACACACGCTCGGGTAATAACTCCTCTCTTAGCAGGGTACAAACGAGAGCAAACTGGCATTTCCAAGCGAGATTTGATGACGTGACCGGTATTAAAATCCAAGGGGCCCCACACACACACACACACACACACACACACACACACACACACACACA
This sequence comes from Genypterus blacodes, assembly GCF_046128005.1. NCBI lineage: Eukaryota > Metazoa > Chordata > Actinopteri > Ophidiiformes > Ophidiidae > Genypterus > Genypterus blacodes. The sequence continues at coordinate 821,130 of NW_027466940.1, read as the reverse complement.
CACACACACACACACACACACAAACTCACAAACTCACAAACTCCAGGTGCTCACTGCATTATGGCCAAATCCAGTTTGAGCATCAAAACAGTGCAAACTGAAACAAAGTGTATGTATAAGTGTATTTGTAGCTGTGATCACAGACCCCCAGGCCCCTCACAGGCTTCTGCTGCTTTATCTCACAACTGTTTCGCATGAATGGGAATCATTCAGCAGGGAAATACTCCTTATAGTTCTATTTAAAGCATAAATACCGGCTTGATTGTACTGCATGATATGAAACTTCATGTTCCTGTCTGAGAGTTCACAAGATGATGATGTCATCACACCCAGAGACTCTGTGTGCAGCTCTGTGGAAGTCCTATAGGTAGTAGTCATACATTTCCCTAATTAGATTATTCTTGAATTCACTTACTAACTCACTGAACTGCCTCAGTGACATCATATCACATAACATAATCACGTGGCATAAACATGTTTTGGGGCAAAGATTAAACAAATTAGGCTGTGACAGGTTTGGCAGCTTTAGTAAACACATATTACTTCACATTTTCAACAGTTCAATCCATACATTTAATTTTCCATACATTTAATTCCATACATATGCAAATAAAGATACATACTTCCAAAAAGGAACTTAAATTAATAAGAACATACATCAAGAAAAGCCTATAAAACATCTGTTAGTTCATATTGTAATGCTGTTATACGCGGCGGCCTCAGTCAGGACTCTGGAGGTCCCTGATCTCAACTCTGGGAAGCAGCGATTGAAAGGAATGCTGAAGCGTCACACATCCGTGGAACACTCTGCTTCAGCGCTTCCACATTTCCACATAACTTGTGCAATCGTCTACACAGAACACTCTCAAGTAAGTGGCTCATGATGTTGTGTGTTCTGCCCAAAACACAAACACAATCTCGTAAATGCACACGCAGCTTAAGCAGCGGCGCGTTGTTTAATGTGGCAACAGCCTCTGTGGATTAGTGTTTTTGATGCAGGAGGAGATTGATTTGCTTCCAGCAATTCCCACTATTTGTTTTACAATGATGACATACTTAGGGAGTGGGCAGCCTACAAAAAAAAAGAAGGTCGGTCAGACTTTTATGGGATTTAATGGAATAATAAAGTG